>NW_006800010.1:1945868-2001180 GCF_000485575.1 Poecilia formosa | reverse complement strand
ATATATATCTATATATCTATAGATATATAGATATATATACACACATTGTTTTTTTTTTAAAGGAAACATCATATTTGTTAAATTATCTTGTAAACTTGTAGAATTAAATTTGACGATCTGGCTTGGCTTTGCCGGGATGTCTCATTAAGATTTACACTCTCGTTTTTTTTTCTCCCAACAAACATTTCTTTCCCAGCCTCAGGTAATCGTCGGCAACATCCGCTGATTGCATTTTAATTAAAAAGCGCATTTTAATCATCCCTGCACTGACATGTCGCTGAGGGTGGATGTCCCATTTTCAATGCCGTGTCCCTGCCTTTCACACAAACGCACACAAAAACACACACATTACATCTGAATGACTGTGCCTGGCTGGGTGCGTCATTAGTTTAAAGTCGTAATTAATATTGAGAGCTGACAACGCCTCCCTGAGAAGCCGTTGAATTATGCAGGGAAGTGATGAGGAGGTAAAGTTGAACTGACTGACACTAATTGCAGAACACAGAGATGCACGGTCAAGAGGGACAGTGCGAGTCCTTCAGCACTAAATGAGGTTTTCACACAACTTGGGTCTTGTGTTTGGGGTCTCGCCACAGAGTTGTGTGACTTTTTTTTTTTTTTTGAAACGGGGCATACAGAGCATATGTCCAAGCACATTTCCAATCTGTGTGGAATGGGAAATCCATGAAGAAACACCAGACTCCTCTCCTGATGCGCCCTGATTTCAATATGCTCAACTAAATATGTTATTTTCTCTTTTAAACATGCCCAATTTGATCAAAGGCTTTGGCATAGACATCAGCTGCCCATTGAAAGTTACACATACACATGAGACCTTTCTGGGTTTAAATTCAAACATTAAGCATAAAGGTGATAAAATGTTTTTTTTTAAACTGTTTTGAACTGCAGGGATGTTTATGTGTTCAGAATTCACAAAGTCCTTTATTTTATTCTTATAGCATTTACTTGACTAAGTTTCTTATTTTTCATTTAGAAATTCTAACCTTCATCAAACTTGTTCTGGTCCTCTCATTGAAAAGTTCTGCTTTCTGTCTGTCCATTAGTATGACGAATACACGGTGTATGGAACAAAATAATATTCAGTAGCTTCTTCAGAGTTCAGGACATTCTGCTTTTTGTTACCAAGAGCTTAGTGACCCTGCAGCACAGCGACGATGCCTCCCTCTGCATCATTAAAGAGCCATTTTGCTGACATATCAAGGCCATTAACTCTGAAAGGAACAATTTCATGAAAAGCACCCTCTGCTCCAAAGTAAAATGGCTTTTCAGCATCTGTATAATTATATTCCCACACGTGTGGCCAGAAAAAAAAAATTAAACGGAACAGATTAATGACGCTGATGCCAAATCGGTAAGTGGGGGAACTTGAACAAACTTTGGTAGCTTTCTCACTTGTCCACACCTGTCCTCATTATCTGTCCTTTCTGTGTCAATCGATTAACGGGCCTGCTGCACCGGTCTCTTCTCATTATTAAAGAAGTCTGACAGAGACGTCTCCTCCTTCTCAGCCTGTTCTTCGCTCACGGTCATGAGCTTCTCATTGCCGTCCATCGAGGCCATCCGACCAAGAGTGTGCATCCAATTCTGTCACTCAGCCTGATGAGCGCAGGAGGGAAATAACAAAGATAAAAGACTAGCTGAGAGGCAGCCGAGGCTTCGCCCAGTTGTTTGTATTTCTCATCTTTGTTGCCAAACTGCAAACTCCACGAACTCTGATGTGTGTCTGTCCTTTTCTCGGCTTTTGTGAGAGGTTTAGAAACTCATTTAGAGTTGGGTTTTCTCTAGGATTCAGCACTAGACTTTGACTGGACCAAGTCCAAAGACTTGCTTCTACTGCAGGCACCTTTTCCAGGAATGAAGGTAGTTTTCTGGGATTACACCTTTTTCTGGTGCATTTACCAGGATTTAAAAAAAACAAAAAACAAGTTAGCAGGGTAGAAAGTTACCGCTTAAGAAAGGACGTTAGTTGGAGGTTGAACCTCCACCCCAATCCTGGCATGATGCTGCCACCAATATTGCCAATAATTAGGTTACTACTGAAAGCAATTAGCTGGACTGTTTTTGCTGTTTTTTCTTTTTTTTTTTACTAATGGGTACCAAAGTAAAACACACTTACTACGTGTTTGGGTCTACGATTCAATCCATTGAAGTGTGTGGTTGTAACACACTTCAATGTGTTACAAAATTCTTAAAGAGACCTTCAATCACATGACAGCTAAACTGAAATGCGTATCCACATCCATCAGGTCCCCTTTAGTTCTTGAAAAATGTAAAATGTGCAAGATCACCTGTGCTGATCAGCAAGCAGAACAATGAGCCCTCTTTTATTTGCTGCCTCTCCCCAGAGAGAGATATGAATGCAGGCAAGAGCTTCTCATAATGCTGCCGCCATCTGTTCTTTTATTAGTCTGGAACATCGGTTCTCCATCTGAGCGTTAAAGTTCATTAATATTCATACAACATTCATATAGTGAAACGTTGCCAATGGGAGTTCTGGTGTTAGTGTCTGAGTCGGGACAGGACAAGTCACACTAATTGATGACGGAACCATCAGCATCGAGGCTCTCGGTCCAAGTCGGCGTGCCTCTTTAACTAATTTTATGGCTTCTTCTGAACAAACAATTTGACATTCTTGAGACATTTTGAAATGTGTTTTAATTGGCTCTTCTCTCTGTTTCACTGCCCTTCAGGTTGCCTGTTTGAAGATGAGCTCTGTGCACCGTATGAGTTCTGCGTCAACGGTAAGTACAACTGTGAGGAAATGCACGTAACTCCTCCGTGTGCTGGCTCCCTCTACTTTTTAATGGCTTGAAAACAAATGGAATACACCTTTATCAGTTTCAGTACGTTGGTTGGTCTACAGGAGTTTTTAGAGGGCTTTAGTTGTTTCCATGCAGTATATGCAAAGCACTTCCACAAAGGATGGCACAAGTAATGCGAGGAATATTGTTCTTTTTGTCTCCCGGCTGTAGATTGAGTGCTTGTTTTGTAATCATTTTGTCCAATCAAAACTAATTTCCTGTCGTAAATATTGTGAAAATAACCTTGTTTGCTTCATGTGGCTTTCATCACGCTAAACTAATTTTATCTAGCTTGGCTGACGGCAAACATGGCTCTTAGGGCTGTAACGCTTGGCCTAGGCAAATCATGTTTTGTGTAACATCAATTGTTTTAATCTGTATGGGTTGTGTATGTAGCACTTTGAATTGCCTTGTTGCTGAAAATGTGCTATATAAATAAAATTGCCTTGCCTTAACTTACCTTATTTATGCATCAGTGTAAATAACCCATACCTCTATGATGTGCCCTCCTTTTTTGTAGTGTGTGTATTGTGATGAACATAATTTCATTTTGTTGTGATGTCAAACACTTGTTTCTTTTTTTGACATTGACCAATTTGGGTTGAAAGTTCAATATTTTATACACAACTCAGTAAAGAATTTGACCTCAAAAAAGTAATCATCTTTTTGTAAACCTATATACTTTTTCAAAGAATAAAGTACTACACTTTTGTAGTAGCATCAACCATTACAGTTGCACACAGTTGCCCGAAGCATAGGTATGATTTTCTCTGTAAAGCTGGTAGATAAAGGTCGCATACTGTAAACTGTGACTGAAGGGTTGGATCTTGACACACACTGTGTTTTAGCTCAGATGGGAAAAGCTCTGAAACAGGAACACATCTACATCGGCAAAGCATCACAGTAACTGCGGCATTGATTGACATTGTAACTGGTTTCCCTTCACATGATGAGGTTTTCCCTGCACACCGCGAACCTCTTGTACAAACCATTTTGTGCTGGAAGATGGATGGGGCTGTCCATGTGGTTGCCATGACAATGTGTCGCCTGATGAATGTATGAATGAACGGAGGGGGGAAATGTCAGGTCTCCGAATCACACAGCAGAGATTGTAATTTTGAAGGGAATTGATAGGAGGTGGATATTGAAGATTGTCTTCAGGTAGGGCCAAGGGGACTGCAAATGTATTCCCCTATGCTGGGAGATTTTTATGTATGGAATAATCCTTTTTTTTTATGCTGCTCCTTTCCCTGCAAACATTTTCACCAAATCTCATGTCGCTGAGGCGGTTTTGTAGTTCGCTTCATTTACTGTCTGCAAAGGCTCGACTAACTGCAGCTCTTACACATCAAGACGAAGCAAGCCAGGGCACGACTTGTACTTGATAGACAATGGGCCTGCTGGGGAACATAATGTGACCGAATCTTGGAACTGGAAAAAAAGAACTAGATCTGAAAAAGATAGGACAAGTAGAATTTGTTAATTTAAAATAAAAGTAAGACTTTTGGAATATAACAATTTACATTTATTGTATTATTTTGATGCAGGGGTTTTTTTTGTATGCCATGATAATCTAATAATAATACATTATTACAGAATGCTAAAGGTAAAAAAATATGGTTGGATTGGGTTTCAGAGCAGCTTTTTTGATGCATATTTAGATTCAGTTAAGCTTCCTGGATTATCCATAGCTCATAAAACCTTAAATACTAATAAGTAAGACAGCTTATTTTCAAAGGAAATTACTCTTTTTGTCAAAGACAACTCCAGTGATGAAGTTGTGCAAGTTCTCTGTTCAAAAAGAAATGATTTCAGGTTACTTCAAGAAAATTGAAATTCAAATATTTATTGTTTTAATTCCTCATCTATACATTCTGAGCTAAGTTCATCGCCTTGAACATGAACTGGTTCAAATTCATTTCAAAATTCTGTCAAAATAAATAAAATACATTGAGTTTACTCCTTTTTTTCTTGGTGTCACTTAGAGGTATTTTTCATGTCTGGAGTGAGTTGAATTTGCTAATGTTCCCTGATCTCTTTTATGACATAAAATTGTGGAAGCTGATCACTATTATGATATAGGGATTTAGTTCTGCATTTTTAAAATTATTTACTCCCTTTATATCATTTGATTAGAATAATCTGTAATTTATTATCATGTATGCTGAGTGTTCACTATGTCCATAAACAATGGATGGATAGATTGAAGGAATGGAAAGCAACACAGTGCATCAAAATCCCATTAATTTTACCTTTATATCACCCGATTATCAAGATCTAAACTTCTGTCAAGCTTGACAGGTATTTAAATCCGTCCTGAAGAAAATATGAAATGTTATGATTTCTTTCTTTCTTTTTCTTTTCTTTTTTTTGTTTTTTTGTTTAACTACACAGTTTCCTGACATGATACAAAAATAATGCTGTTCCATATTGGATGTTTAGCTTGAAAAAAAAACAAACAAACAAAAACAACTAGGGGGTCTATAAAAATACCTGAACCATACTCAGTTGATCTATTGTGTTTGCCTGTGCACTGTATTAGAGCAGCAGATGTGGAGCCCCGCTCACTTATTTCCATATTAACCCAGTTTCAGGGGAACTGGGTAGGGAGACAGGGCCGAGGAGAAGCCACTTTAATTACAGATCCTGCATTTGTTCAGAGGGGAGACTAATCGAGGGAAACTGCTGACAGCTTAATAACAAAATATCTACTGGCAGAAAGAAGGTTCTTCCTTAGTATAGGTGCATTAGCATATAATTCATGTTAATGATGTGTATTCACACCACTGTCTCTATCCGACTTAAATGGCACGTCAGCAATAAGCTGCGGATTTGTGCTATAAAAGCACCGTAAAGTGAAAGACTTAAATAGTGTGTGTGTGTGTGTGTGTGTGTGTGTGTTTTCCCACACAGTATGTAAATTAGCAGATATTAATGAGTTGTGTCACAACCCTCTGTGGCTGCAGTGCGTCTGGCCCCTTTCTCTCGCCACTGGACTCTCGGTGAGCGGCAGCCACAGCACAGACAGATGATGAGTGGGAGTAACTAGGTCTGCCACTTTCACTCTCTCACAGGTCCCTGATGGAGTAACCTGGTTTATTCTGGGCTGGGCCAAACGCTTTCTTCTTCACCCGAGCTGTTGCCATGCAGGGCGGTTAAGGGGGAGGGGGCTGTTGGGAAAAGAGGTTCAGTATGACCAGATATTCTAGCAGTTATGAGCTAAAGTGTAAAAATCTTTTGCAGGTAATTAGGATCTACTCTCAGTGAGCGGCACTGAGAGTAGAAACGTTTTCACATTTTACAACCATTCATTTTGGAATTTAGGTCCTAACACAAAATAGTGCAAAATGAAACGACAGCATCTCTCTGTGTGAGCAGAGAAATGTCTAACTCTGGCAGGACACCTGAGGACCAGAGCTGGACACGCCTGTCTTACATGCAGTAGAAAGCGCTGAGTCATCTCAGTTTAGAGAAACAGAAAGTAGATGTCATTAAAAGATGAGATAATGTCTTTTTAGATATCTTAGATTTTTTTTTACAGTGGGCCTCTGACTATTTGTGCATTTACCCATTTGTAGATTTTTTTTTTTTTTGTGGAACTTGACTCCAAATTATTCACAGAAATTCTTTCTGTACAGCTCGGGAAACTGAAATCCCTTGGTGCAATGCTTCTTGGCACATCATTGGTTGGCATTGGCAAAGCTGCCAGTCCAGGAACGCCATTCATTTTCCTTGGCTCTAATTGGCTGAGCCCCCAAAAGTGGAGACAAGGAACACTTAGTTTCTGTAGTAGTGCTAGGACGGTGTGTGCTGATACCTATTACAGTATATTTGCTGTTTGAGTTATAATAACAGGCAGTTCTAAGTGTTTTTAGCGCAGGGTCTCAAGTATTAGTGGGGCATGTAAAATCATGACTGCTGATAACTGCTCAGGATAAGCTTAATATTCCTTATCAGGACTAATAACTAAAAGTAGATATAAAAGGAGTGTCTAGTATTTAACAAAACATTGATTGAATAAATCATTACTATCCATCATTCAATCTCTTGCTGTCAACTCACTCTCTTCAAAATCTTCAGAATAGTGCTGCTCTAGACGTTTTTCTTAAAAGACAAGTGATTACCTGGAAAGGCATTTTAATTTGCTGCTCTCCAGAGTGTTTGACTTACTAGTTAAATAGGCTCAAACCAGAGTGCAGTGGATAAGTGCTGGATGTTTCCCTCGGGGCGTCGGTTGGCTCCTATTAAACACTCGAACCAACAGTGCTGCATCGATCTGCGGTTATCCCGCCTCCTCTCGGGCCAATACCGTCTGAAACGTCTGCTCTGTATTTTAAACTTAAGTGATTTAGGTGATGCTTCTATTGATCAACGATTTGAACTGCAGAGTAAACATAAAAGATGCAAATATCAGACAAGTCTGTACGAACTGAAAGGAGGAGGCTGAAGTCCTGTATTTATAGACGAAGAGACTGTTAGAAGAGTAGAAATGTAATAATTAAGCTTATTTATGCAGCAAAACAGAATCCAGTTGCCAGCATGTTTTTGATGCAGCATGGAGAGTCTTTATTTACTCCATTTAAATTTGCATGAGTACAATTATCATTTCAAAGCTACAACTGTCATAGCTAAAAGGCCAAAATAGCCCGTAAACACTCCATTAATCATAGCCTGATCACTTTAGATTTTGTTCCTGCACCTTTTCTTCATTAGCCGACCGCATCTGGTCCAGTCTCGGGGCATTGATATAAGCCCATTCATTTTCATGACAAGAGCTACGCCGCTAATACACCTGTTCCACTACGTCTTAATTTGTCTCCCGGGTCCGTTCGTCTCTCCTCCTGACATACAGTCTTTTGCAGACGCCCTGCTGACTGTCAGCTTTAGTACCAGCTCCTGTTATCCTCCAGCATTAGCTTTCACAGTTTAAATAGCTTTAGAGTCAGAGTGGTGTCGCTGTCTGTCACAGCGAGAAGAGAGACAGCGTCTGGATTTAAAGCTCCTTTTTTTTTTTTTTCTAGCAGGAAATCGTCTTTATTCTTGTCAACACACTGCTTATTTAGATGAAGATGCTCTACTGTGAAAGTGCTGCTATTGGATAGCGTTCTATACCTACAAAGGGTTTCATTGATCAAGGTGTTTTTTTTTTTTATATTGCTCATTTCATTATAAAAAAAAGGCATAAATCACCCACAGATGGTGCTGTAAAAATATTTTTTGTCAAATTTTAATATCAGACAATAGCTAAATTAGAGGAATAGACTATCCAAACCAACTTGGTCCTAAGGAAAAAAAGCCTCACGTTAATTTAATTGTTAGTTAATTCTAATAAACCTTCTTTATATATATATATATATTTTCAAGCTACACCCTGATTTGATAACTACCCCAACTGTAGAATCAAGAAATCACATCACTTGGGCCTCTATGACATTTTGACACAGACTAAAAGATCTCAAAAAGCAATGATGTCCTGATCTAAAGTCAATAAAATTTATGGGTCTTTACAAGGTTACTACAAGCAATTTCGGGATTCAACGACCCACAGCAGAGCCATTACCTACAAAAAGTTAAAAAGTGGTGAACCTTTCCTAGAGAGGTTGATCTCCCAAAATTACAACAATGACCCCTCAAGGAGATTACTAAAAACCCCAGAGCAACCCAGTGCTGTAGGCCTCAGTTTCCTCAGTTTAGGTCACCGATAATAATTCAGAGGACACCTCAGAGTTGCTAAAAACATGTGATGATCCACAAGGCTTTTGGAGAAGTACTCTGTGCTGATGAAATAAAACTGAACATCTGTGGAGGGTCAGCGTGTCATTATACCTGGTGTAAAACTAAAACAGCATTTCTGAAAAAGAGCATCTTTGTTGCATCATTGCTTCAGAATCTTAAGGACAAGCTGGATTTCCAACCATCGGTTTAGCCCAAGCGAGGACAACGAGCCGAAGTTCAACAGCAAGTACGCCTCTGAATGAGTACTAAAAAAAGGTAAATGTGACTGAAGAAGTTTCTATGTGACTATTTGTGAATGAAAACCCTCCGAGGTGGCTGAACAAAACCAATTTTATATATAGTGTTTGTTGTTGATCAAGGCCTTTAATTATTGCTCAAAGACAAGCCAGAAAAATTCATCCTCATACTAAATATTTCCACACAAATGTTGACACATTTTAGAAAGAACGCCCCGCTATTTGACTTGCCCAGCCTCTCTGTGCGTTATTTTCAGCTTCTGACAAGCCTCTATGGATGCAACACATGCTGCGCTCCTCCAGGCCTGAAATTAAAATGTTGCTTTTCGCTGTCAAAAATAGCGTGGGGGGAAAAAACGTTTTTGTTTTTTCTCCGAGCTGTCAACTGCAATGAGCCTTGTTCTGATTCCTCTGGTGTCAGGAAAGCGAGCAGAAAAGTGACAGAACAAATCTCCGCGTTTGGCGCCACCTCGATAATTCAATCACTTGTTAACGTTCGCCAAACAAGGATTTCTTTGTCGCAAAGCACCTTGAGCCTCTATATTTAAGGCTCCGAATCCCTGGACGTCTCTTTGCTAACAGGACTGTCCCTGAAAAATGGACACGCGACATCTGCCGTCAGCAAGAAAGCTGCAGGGTTTAGAACATCAGACGTTGAGCGGTTATCACTTTCAGAACGTTTTTTTTTCTATTTGTGACAGGAAAAATTGGGGATTCATTTTGTGAGTTATGTCATTAGGGACGGTTAGAATAGATTTCTGGCAAACAAAATGAGCAAACAAAAGGCAGTTTGTGTGCTTTGATGCACAAAATTCTGTGGGTGGAAAGTTTTCCTCTTCTCAAAATATCTGCTGAATATTATACTCTCTTGAGTGATGTTTCTCTGGCTCCTCCAAGCTTTGTCTGTTCAGAGTTGCCATTTGAGAAGGAGACATCTAGAAAACACCCACTCCTCCTCTAGGATATGATTACGATTGCCAACTGTCAGATTTCATAATTTATGTAATAATTTCTCGCTGAATTTTACTCTAAGCACAAAGCACAGGGAAAATATGACGCATTCAGTGGGAAATCGCTTTGGAATTACCTGGTTTATGAGGGAAGTTATTTTCGGCAAGCTAAACTTAACTGGGCTGCTCTTTGTTTTTCTGAGGAACTTGAACTTATCATGTTTTTTTGTGGTGACTCAAAATTACATTTTATACCACAGTCGGCCAAATTTGAGCTTCTTTTTAGACAGTCATGTGGTCAGGTTGTTGTGTGCACATTTCTTTTGCACATGTGTCTATCCTCTGACATTTCTGACTTGTTTGTGAAACTCTGGCTGAAATGGTTGCATTCGAGTCCAAATGTCTGACATTTTTCTGATTTCTGTCACCTGTAGCAATAGAAAAAGAAGAAAAAAAGAAAAGGGGGGAAATGGAAATAGGTTGGCAAGAATCAGATTCCAGATGCTATCAATCATGCTTCTTATTTGAGATCGAATGACATGGGAGAAAAACCCAGATGTCTGTCTCTCCCCAACAGAATGCTCTAACTCAATTGTGGCTCAAGAGGATAATCCAAACTAGAAGATCTATCATATAATCATTTTCAGATACAGATGCATATAAAAAAAATAGAATATCAGAAAAAAGTTACATGTGTCTTTGGTCTTTATTTCAGAAAATTTATAGATTCACTACACAGAGAGAGAAATACTTCAAAACTTTATTTCTAGTAATTTTGAGAATTACGACTTAGAGATAATAAAATCAAAGAATCAGTGTCTTAAAAGTTAAATATATGATCATTCTGTCTTGGTCTTTGTGGACACATAGTAGATTGCGAGAGCCAAAGCTCTGCATTTCAGTTTAAATTCGTCTAAGGCACATGCGGTGGCATGTACGCTCACCACCTTCTGTGTGAAAGCTGCTAGAAATTAAATGAATCTCTGTGTAGGAGTCAGGCGAAGTGGTCATGTGATCGGGATATTGTCTTTTGAGGTCTGTCAGGGACACACTCCAGGGGACACACACACGAGGCTGGAGAGACCATGCGTCCCCTCTTGTGCGGACATGCCTCGGCATCCACCAGAAGTAGCTGTATAGTGTCGCTGGACCTGTTAGCCCTGCAATCCAATGCCAGATAATCAGAAGTCAATGAATTGATGGACACAAATCTTTGAGCTTTGCAATCATATGCTTTCCTGCTAAAGTGTACAAACTGAATTAGAAGTGAAAAGAGAAAACCACAGCATGCAATGAGCATTAACTCTTGTTTGTTTTGTGGTTCCCGGCATGTAGCCGAGCATCCGTCTTACTGATGTTTGCTGTCACTCCCCGATGTCTTGAGGCTAATTAATGGGAGGCTGTGGTGTATGACCAAGTGCTGAAGCACATCATTAGTCCCCATCTAATCACGGGCACCATACCTTACACACGCTCAGACGACTGCATTGCTGACGGCTCTGACTTCATCTCCCGAGGCCACCTCCCCGCTGAACATCACATTCTGCGAGCCTTCGCCAACGAGGTGCAGGAATCCATCCTCCTGTCTGAGAAAACATGGCGGCTCTGTTCATTTAAATTCCAGCCCTTGTGTTCGCTCACTGCTGCCTGACCCCCACATGCCTCCCTAAGCCTCTGCATCCTTCAGAGGTCCAGACCAGCCATTGAATTATGGGTTGATAGTCTGTCTGTGGTGTTGGTTGCCTGGCAACCCAAGTGGGAGGCCTGCTGATAGGAAGATTACCAAGGTCTCAGATAAAGTCCCTTCTGCCACAAATGTCTGCTTATCGTGGAGCTGTCTCAGGAAGAAATGTCAGCTATTACCCCCACCTCACACACACAAAAAAAAACACAACACAGGAAATCAGACGTACAAAACACTGCAGGAGCCTCACAGCGAAAGCTTTTCATCTGAGCCAGCAGATGTTATTTGGCATCAACAGAACAGCAGAAAGAGTGCTGAAAAACGTGTACCTTGTGCGTTTCTCACTTTGAGGTGCCACAAACCACCTCATGAACCTGTTTCCACCGTTTCTCCTCTTGTCTCCTTCCGTTGTAGATGGAGTGTTTGGAAGGTGCCAGGAGTTGGCTGGGGCAGACCTGTACACGCACGATATCTCATCCTCCGCTCTCCAGCGCCTCAGGATCCTCCTACAGAAGCTGGCTCACAGAGGTACAAACTTTGTCTGAGAGTCTATCTTTCGCCTTCGTCATCTATCGGTGGGTCACACAGAGAGTGCCTTTTGGCGCGAGGCGAGCCAAATCAGCCAAGCTGTCTCTTTGGCAGGCGCAGCACACTGCCACGGAGCTAGAACGGGTCATGTGACTCATATCGGCCCATTGTTTGGCCGTCCTCGCTTAACACCAGTAGCCAGTCTTGTTGGCTCTTGTGCCAGTTGGACATTTAGAGCTGATTTTGTGGATGAGTAACTGTGAGGTGTGCAGGATAATCACATCAGTCTCTCCCACCCAGTCAGTGGCTGATGATGAGCTTCAAAGCAGCTCACAGCTTCAGGCGGTTTATAGGCATCTATGTGATGAACATGCAGTGCCTTGCACACCCCATGAATCTTTCAATATGTTGTTGCGTAGCACTCAGCAAACTTAAGTGTGTTTTATTGGTGTTTTATGAGTGAGATCAATATAAATGAGTGCAAAATTGTAAGGTGTACATTTGGGTCTGTCGTTTTACCGTCTTTGCCCATTTTTCCTCAACAGCTCAGTCAGGTTGGATGGAGAGATTCAGGAAACACCAATTTTCAGGTCTTCCTACAGATTTTCAGTTTGGATTTTGATCTGGGCCATTCTTACATTTAGCTCAAAAGTTGAATTTTGTTCTCATCTGTTCAGAGCACCGTCTGGAATTTATAATTTGCAGAAGAAAATGATAAATCCAGGGTTTTTTTCTCTTGCACTTCACAAATAATCTCTGCTTTCTTTCTGAAACAGAAATTCCTGATAAAATACATTAAATACATCATATTTGTGATTGTGTCATCATGAAATAGGAAACTATCATTAGCCTATTATTATCTAATGTCTTTATAACAAACGTAATTCTATATTTACACAAAGAGAGAAGTTGGAGGGAATTTTTTTTTCTTAACTCAGTCAAAGTGAGCTTAACTTAGTTAAGAACTATACAGTTTTGCTCTCATATTTGAAGAATGACATCACTTCTGCAATTTAAATTATGCCTGATTTGATATTCATTCATTGTGGTGGAGCTCTAATTTTCAGTGGAAATGACCAGATCCTCCTGGGAGTCCACAACACAAATCCAGACAAAAAACAAAAAACAAAAAAAAAATCAAATAAACTGAAATCTGGTGAAAGTAAATGTATAAAAATGTGAGAGATTGGTAAAATGTCATTTAATTGAGTTTTCATTTCTTCATAATTTCAAAATATGCTGCTTTGATCTAAACATATGCTTTGATGACAAACAGTATTCAAGCTATTTAATTATATTTAATTAATTGCTTGAGTGTGCACTGATTATCATGTCAGCTGCAAAAAAAAAAAAATAAATAAAAAAATAGAACCTACAAAAATCTTGCCTGCATGTAGGTTATATGGAGATATGTATTGTGATTAAAAGTTAAAAAAAGAGACACATATAGCATCTCTTATGGCTTCATGCTCCTGCACCGACAGTTATGCCCCACCAGGGAGCAGTAGAAACCTTTAACAAGACCATAACCACAGATGTCCACCATCCAAATTGTCTTTGCAGGTCACTCTGAGCCTGATTCTCTTAAGCAGGCGTGGACAAACACTGAAATTTATTAGAAGCATGGGTAAAGTGGGAAGAAAAGAAACATGAAATAAAGGATAATTATTCGAAACGAGCGTGCATATTTGTAATAATTAATAATTTGAAATAAACGCATGAAAATGAGGAGGATGAGAGCAGATATGTAGTTTCTTTTCATTATTTTTTTTAGATCCAATTCTTTTAAATGATTTTCCTTTTTATTCTTTGACCTTGTGCTTTAAGACAGCCTTTTACAGACATGACATCATCACTTTGAAACATTTCTCCCCTTCACCGTCTATAAGACTCCCGTCCACAGATGGGTGTTATCTGGCGTTGAGTCCACAATGCGCAGTTAATGCTCTGTGGCATGTAATTCTTATCAGCTCAGCAGCTATTGAAGTGTCATCTTTGAGGTGTGTAGGTTTGGGGAGGCGAGGGTAGGGGGGGGGCTCCTTTTTGAGTTTAGACAGGTTTGTAGAGACCATTGTACTGTTAGCTAAATTGAAGAGATGAAGGAGAGGAATAAAAAAAAACAAAAAAAACAAGACGAGCATCAATGGAATCGATTTACAATCCTCTTTATCTTGCATCAGAGCAGGTAGAAATCACACAATCTCTGCTCACTGCACAACACCAATGTCAGTCANGAGAAATACTTCAAAACTTTATTTCTAGTAATTTTGAGAATTACGACTTAGAGATAATAAAAACAAAGAATCAGTGTCTTAAAAGTTAAATATATGATCATTCTGTCTTGGTCTTTGTGGACACATAGTAGATTGCGAGAGCCAAAGCTCTGCATTTCAGTTTAAATTCGTCTTACTTCGGTGTAAGGCACATGCGGTGGCATGTACGCTCACCACCTTCTGTGTGAAAGCTGCTAGAAATTAAATGAATCTCTGTGTAGGAGTCAGGCGAAGTGGTCATGTGATCGGGATATTGTCTTTTGAGGTCTGTCAGGGACACACTCCAGGGGACACACACACGAGGCTGGAGAGACCATGCGTCCCCTCTTGTGCGGACATGCCTCGGCATCCACCAGAAGTAGCTGTATAGTGTCGCTGGACCTGTTAGCCCTGCAATCCAATGCCAGATAATCAGAAGTCAATGAATTGATGGACACAAATCTTTGAGCTTTGCAATCATATGCTTTCCTGCTAAAGTGTACAAACTGAATTAGAAGTGAAAAGAGAAAACCACAGCATGCAATGAGCATTAACTCTTGTTTGTTTTGTGGTTTTCGGCATGTAGCCGAGCATCCGTCTTACTGATGTTTGCTGTCACTCCCCGATGTCTTGAGGCTAATTAATGGGAGGCTGTGGTGTATGACCAAGTGCTGAAGCACATCATTAGTCCCCATCTAATCACGGGCACCATACCTTACACACGCTCAGACGACTGCATTGCTGACGGCTCTGACTTCATCTCCCGAGGCCACCTCCCCGCTGAACTTCACATTCTGCGAGCCTTCGCCAACGAGGTGCAGGAATCCATCCTCCTGTCTGAGAAAACATGGCGGCTCTGTTCATTTAAATTCCAGCCCTTGTGTTCGCTCACTGCTGCCTGACCCCCACATGCCTCCCTAAGCCTCTGCATCCTTCAGAGGTCCAGACCAGCCATTGAATTATGGGTTGATAGTCTGTCTGTGGTGTTGGTTGCCTGGCAACCCAAGTGGGAGGCCTGCTGATAGGAAGATTACCAAGGTCTCAGATAAAGTCCCTTCTGCCACAAATGTCTGCTTATCGTGGAGCTGTCTCAGGAAGAAATGTCAGCTATTACCCCCACCTCACACACACAAAAAAAAACACAACACAGGAAATCAGACGTACAAAACACTGCAGGAGCCTCACAGCGAAAGCTTTTCATCTGAGCCAGCAGATGTTATTTGGCATCAACAGAACAGCAGAAAGAGTGCTGAAAAACGTGTACCTTGTGCGTTTCTCACTTTGAGGTGCCACAAACCACCTCATGAACCTGTTTCCACCGTTTCTCCTCTTGTCTCCTTCCGTTGTAGATGGAGTGTTTGGAAGGTGCCAGGAGTTGGCTGGGGCAGACCTGTACACGCACGATATCTCATCCTCCGCTCTCCAGCGCCTCAGGATCCTCCTACAGAAGCTGGCTCACAGAGGTACAAACTTTGTCTGAGAGTCTATCTTTCGCCTTCGTCATCTATCGGTGGGTCACACAGAGAGTGCCTTTTGGCGCGAGGCGAGCCAAATCAGCCAAGCTGTCTCTTTGGCAGGCACAACACACTGCCACGGAGCTAGAACGGGTCATGTGACTCATATCGGCCCATTGTTTGGCCGTCCTCGCTTAACACCAGTAGCCAGTCTTGTTGGCTCTTGTGCCAGTTGGACATTTAGAGCTGATTTTGTGGATGAGTAACTGTGAGGTGTGCAGGATAATCACATCAGTCTCTCCCACCCAGTCAGTGGCTGATGATGAGCTTCAAAGCAGCTCACAGCTTCAGGCGGTTTATAGGCATCTATGTGATGAACATGCAGTGCCTTGCACACCCCATGAATCTTTCAATATGTTGTTGCGTAGCACTCAGCAAACTTAAGTGTGTTTTATTGGTGTTTTATGAGTGAGATCAATATAAATGAGTGCAAAATTGTAAGGTGTACATTTGGGTCTGTCGTTTTACCGTCTTTGCCCATTTTTCCTGAACAGCTCAGTCAGGTTGGATGGAGAGATTCAGGAAACACCAATTTTCAGGTCTTCCTACAGATTTTCAGTTTGGATTTTGATCTGGGCCATTCTTACATTTAGCTCAAAAGTTGAATTTTGTTCTCATCTGTTCAGAGCACCGTCTGGAATTTATAATTTGCAGAAGAAAATGATAAATCCAGGGTTGTTGTTTTTTCTTGCACTTCACAAATAATCTCTGCTTTCTTTCTGAAACAGAAATTCCTGATAAAATACATTAAATACATCATATTTGTGATTGTGTCATCATGAAATAGGAAACTATCATTAGCCTATTATTATCTAATGTCTTTATAACAAACGTAATTCTATATTTACACAAAGAGAGAAGTTGGAGGGAATTTTTTTTTCTTAACTCAGTCAAAGTGAGCTTAACTTAGTTAAGAACTATACAGTTTTGCTCTCATATTTGAAGAATGACATCACTTCTGCAATTTAAATTATGCCTGATTTGATATTCATTCATTGTGGTGGAGCTCTAATTTTCAGTGGAAATGACCAGATCCTCCTGGGAGTCCACAACACAAATCCAGACAAAAAACAAAAAACAAAAAAAAAATCAAATAAACTGAAATCTGGTGAAAGTAAATGTATAAAAATGTGAGAGATTGGTAAAATGTCATTTAATTGAGTTTTCATTTCTTCATAATTTCAAAATATGCTGCTTTGATCTAAACATATGCTTTGATGACAAACAGTATTCAAGCTATTTAATTATATTTAATTAATTGCTTGAGTGTGCACTGATTATCATGTCAGCTGCAAAAAAAAAAAAATAAATAAAAAAATAGAACCTACAAAAATCTTGCCTGCATGTAGGTTATATGGAGATATGTATTGTGATTAAAAGTTAAAAAAAGAGACACATATAGCATCTCTTATGGCTTCATGCTCCTGCACCGACAGTTATGCCCCACCAGGGAGCAGTAGAAACCTTTAACAAGACCATAACCACAGATGTCCACCATCCAAATTGTCTTTGCAGGTCACTCTGAGCCTGATTCTCTTAAGCAGGCGTGGACAAACACTGAAATTTATTAGAAGCATGGGTAAAGTGGGAAGAAAAGAAACATGAAATAAAGGATAATTATTCAAAACAAGCCTGCATATTTGTAATAATTAATAATTTGAAATAAACGCATGAAAATGAGGAGGATGAGAGCAGATATGTAGTTTCTTTTCATTATTTTTTTTAGATCCAATTCTTTTAAATGATTTTCCTTTTTATTCTTTGACCTTGTGCTTTAAGACAGCCTTTTACAGACATGACATCATCACTTTGAAACATTTCTCCCCTTCACCGTCTATAAGACTCCCGTCCACAGATGGGCGTTATCTGGCGTTGAGTCCACAATGCGCAGTTAATGCTCTGTGGCATGTAATTCTTATCAGCTCAGCAGCTATTGAAGTGTCATCTTTGAGGTGTGTAGGTTTGGGGAGGCGAGGGTAGGGGGGGGGCTCCTTTTTGAGTTTAGACAGGTTTGTAGAGACCATTGTACTGTTAGCTAAATTGAAGAGATGAAGGAGAGGAATAAAAAAAAAAAAACAAGACGAGCATCAATGGAATCGATTTACAATCCTCTTTATCTTGCATCAGAGCAGGTAGAAATCACACAATCTCTGCTCACTGCACAACACCAATGTCAGTCAGATCAATAGAAATTGACCCTTGAACAAAGGGGGCTCGGGTTGTCTGGAGCCCCCAGACAACCCGACGCGTGCCGAGCCAGATGACGGCGCGGCACGTCATCTGGTATTAAATTTTCATCACAATACCTGCCAGTGCAGGGCACACTCATCCGTCCACAAATGACTTTCATATTTTACAGGCAGCACCCACAGCAAAGCAACTTTAATATTCACTGTGTGCATCCACAGTCTGTCCACACGGTTTATAGCCACGCACGCCGCTGTCATACTGCTTAGGACTCATTAAAGCTCCACTAAATATTTGTGTTTGCCCAGCCTCGTACGGAGAATAACTTTGGTTGCCGCGGTTAATTGAATTTGATATACAGTCTTTTAAAATTAAATATTTGCTTTGCATCTTCCTGAACGTCTAGCCTGAACAGACATTGTTCAGTTAACGACAATCACTGAGCAAGCAGTCTGCCGGCTGAGGCAGTAATCTGGAGAATTGTTTTGTTTCTCACACTTTCCAAGGCTAACAAACATGTGCTCATAGTCATTTCTTCAGCTTAGTTTTTTTTATTTGTTTTTTTTTTTAATCACACTTAAATGTTTTATATTTTCAGCATAATTTCATTATAAGAGATAGATAACTTAAGATACAAAATAGTAAATGATAACTTATTAAGGGGAGGAAAAAAGCATTCCTGTGTTTTCATTGACTATAACCAAGCAACATGGAGACAGCAACTGTGCACACACACACCTCATGACAACTTAAAGAGCCCACCCAACCAAACAGTCATGTTTTTGGACTGTAGGAGGAAGCTGGAGTACCTGGAGAGAACCCACACATGAACAGTGAGACCCTAAGCTTGGATCCTTCTCGCTTCAAAGCGACAGTCCTACCAACTGTGCCTTTGTGTATCCTGTTATGAGTAGCAAAGCTGCCCAAACAAACCTATTTTTTGCCCCTGAAAATCTATCTTTTGCATCTCAGTAAAGGAATTTTGGCCCACTCTCATGTGCAGAATTGTTTTAATTCAGCGACACCGGAGCTATTTTGTGCACCAAAATAATAATCATGCTAGAGCTTCTTAGTCAGATTTAAACTATGCCTTGCTGGTGTTGAAATTGGTCTTTAGGGGGACTTTTAAAAGTAGACGGTGAAAGAGCTTCTCTATTATAAAGAGGTAGGTTACTCCAGAGTTGAGGAGCAGCAACAGAAAAGGGCCTGGCCCCTCCGAGCTTCCCCCTAGACCTTGTTCCCTACAGGGACCAAGAAGGTGAGCACGGATGAAGAGGCTCACAGAGGTATGATGAGAAAAAAATCTTAAGACATTTAAAAAAAGAAAATAAGGATTTCAAACTTAACTCTAAATAGCACAGGCGACTAATGGAGCGAGGGCAAACAGGGGTGATGTGTTGTGTTCTTTGAGTATCAGTTAAAAGACGTGCAGCAGCGTTTTGGAACAGAGGGCAAGGACTGACACAAAGTCCATTTCAGCAATCTAAGTGGGATTAAATAAAAGCATGGATCACACTTTCGAAGAGTTTCCTGGACAGAAAAGATTAGACCATTGCCATCTGCCTTAAATGATTAAAGCGGGACTTTACAGCTGCTCTGCCGATATCAAATCACTTTAATATGATGTGTTGCAACGTTTACCTGAAAACCCTAATCTTCATTTCTGGAACCAGAATGAGGAGAACTCGGCTTTCTGCTCCAACTGACACAGAGTTGTTATGGACAGAGTTTTATAGCAGCTCAAACTACAGAGCAGACAGGACTCAGCAGAATGCACTACAGCATGAATCCTTTCAGAAGGTAATTGTGATTTAGTTGATGGACCATGTTAAACTACAGTGGCCTGCAGTCGATTGTCCTCTCGACCTGCGCGGTACAGCAGATATATTCTCATTGCAGAGACAGGTAAAGATGATGCGTTGTGACATTTGTATTAGCTTTATTGACAGGAACTGTCTATCATGGAGAGAGTCATTGACCATAAACTGACATCACAGAAACTGTCCTATTTTAACTTTATTGCAATAAAAAAAAAAAAAAATCTGAAGAGCAAAAAAATCAACTGTTCCTTCTCAATCTTGCAGGAGAGGGTAGATGATTTTAAACAGTGACTAGCTCTCATGGTAGAAACTGCTGCAAAAAGAAGGTATAGGACTGCAGGAACAAAGGCACAAAATCAGAAGGATTTGGCAAATGACACAATTTTTATTAAGTCAAATACAGTTGGCTAGAAATTCTATCCAGGTATTATAGAATACAGTCATACTCAGTAGGTCATGATCTAGAATGTAATCTTAGTATCAATGCAGCTTCCCTTCTTGAGCAAGTAATGGGGTAGCAGTGGAGAGGAAAGACAGGAGAAAAACCCAATTAGAAACAGGCTAAAAATGAGCTATCACCACTGGCTGACTGATTGGATAAGAAAGATGGACACAGATTAAGCACTGATGCCCTTGGCCAAGACCAGACACCAATTGGTGGCAGAGAAAAATGACAAAAAAAATGAATACATAGTAACGTCAGCCAATAACGCGATGACTATAGAGTTCAGGGAACCCCAGCCCCTGTAAACTTCTAGCTTTGTTGAAATTTCAAACCTGAGTGAAGTTGGTGTCTGGTTCTCAACGAAGACTGGGAGCTTGTTTCACAGAAGAGCCTGATGACTAAAAGATCTGCCTCTCACTCTTCCTGTAGACCTTCTAGGAACCTGTAAAACCTCTGTAGAACCTGCCAGACTTCAAATAAACATGAAGTCTGACTGCCAGGTGCAGGATGAAGGTTTATTTATGAGATAGTAGTTTTAGATTCCTTTGTGGATTTAAAACTGAGCCAGTGAAAAAAAAACTCAACATGAAGAATTAAGACCTCCTTATATGTCTTATATATTCCTTATATGTGAAAAAACAACAACAAAAAAACGCATTGATGTATTTATCATTAATATTATCATTTATTTAAAAAAGTAAGATGAGCACAGCACTTAACTCTTAATTGATCCTTTTCACTTATTTATTTTAGTAACACATCGCCAAACCACATTATGCATGCACTAAATCTCCATTTAGTAAACCGTCCAGCTGATAAATTGACCAAGCAGCAGCAAGCTCAACATGGTAATAGTACCATTTTCAAAACTACAGCGATCGATCTCTTTAGTTTCTAAATGCTTACAGATGGCTTTTAAGAAATGATGCAACGTGGTGGCAAATATCAAAATGTCAGAAAATGTGTGTTGCAAGACTATAGAGATGTGTTTAACTCTTGTGACTATCTTGCATTCCATGTTTACTGTAATTGATGAATAACTGTAAACATTTGTTTTACTGATGATTTAGAGCTTTTTAAAATGTTATTATTATTAATTCAAAGGTCACATTTATGTAATAAAAATAAAAAATATATATATTTTTTTATAAAATATAATTGTGAAATGGTTTATAGAATAAAATGATCTTCTGTATACAAAACACCAAAGTATGACATGAAAGCGTTGTATTTTGCTGCTTGACTTCTCAATGCGGTGTTTGTTACATTCGTGTGTCAAACTCGGAGTGACACATTTCATTTTGGCTAATTAGGCCCAACTTGCTGCTAAATTATTCACTGTCTTTTCAGTTAATGCCTTTAAAATCAGTCGGTGGACACAAGTAAAGGAAAGGGGAAAATCTGCATTTCAAAAACACCAGATGAAGCAAGGAGACTTGTAGACAGGATATCATCTAATAGGCTTTGAATATGTAGAAGACCCCCCCCTCTCTGCCTCTCCGTGTCACACAGAAAACAGACAGGAGGCCAACTGAAATATCATGCTTGTTTGAAAGCTGTTGTGCTAATGGCAAAGCGTTAATTAACGGAGGTGTTTGCCCGAGCTGGGATGCTACCGTTAGCGGGCAGAAAGTGGCAGCACTTGACGACAAAGTCTGCTCTGACTCTGGAGTCATCGAGGATATTGCATGACATTTGACTCTTCACTTCCAGATTAATCCGCCTGCAGGTCCATTGAGAGAAATCCAACCGTAAAAGCCACATCAGCCACTCTCGTTGGCTTTATTTTTGTACAAAACAGCTCGTTTTGGCTCTGTAATTTGTGTCGACATACCTTTTCCCCTCGAGTGTGCCCATCGGAGGCTCAGAGAGGCTGGAACGTATGGAAATGAGTGCATCCCCCAGGAGATGGAGAGATAGAGGTGACACAGCCAATGAAGGTAGTCTCACCCCGTTTAGGGTGCAATAACACATTTACTCTGGAAGCGTTTAACCAGCTGCAGTAAACTGCAGGTAGCATATGGAGCGCCAGCCCCGAGTTCCCCACTGACGCTGATAATAGCGTAAATGATCATCACTGTGGCAACGTATAGTCAGCAGGCCCCATGTCGGGTAAGCCATGGGTAGTTAACTGTCATTGTTGTGCGGATGGATGGCTGAGCTGCGTTCCAGAACGGTGACAACATACGCTGCTTTGTGCTCCGATCAGCGCTGCCAAGATTGACTGGAGGCATCGGCAGCTCCTCTGCATCGCTCAGATCCTCATCTGTGCTCATGGATGCCTTTGAAAATATCTTGTGTGGGTGGGAAACCAGGCTAATGAAGACATTCTGCGGCGTTAATACCTTCATGTTTCATATCTCTACAGTGACTTGTTAGTTCATTGATATTAAGCATGTCCACGTCATTAATGGCGGCGTTGTTTTTTATGAGCCCTGTAAATAAATCTTAATCTGCTGCTGTGGATTTGGTTGTTCCTCATTAAAAGATGCTCATGTGCTGCAACCGAAGTGCCATCAGTGGGTATCTTGGCTCCGATGGAACGTATACCATCTAAGGTATGTCGATCTGCTTTGCTGATGGAATTCTGCGCCTCTTGGCACGTTGGGAAAAGAGCCATACTTTGGGTGTCTGCTTTGCTTGGGTAGCTCCATCTGGTCCTGGCACCGCTGTGCTTCGCCTCTGCCCAGGAGTTCTGCATCACAGCTATGTGTTGGCAATTAGCAGAGATGTTGGCAAGGCATCAGGCCACTGAGCGGCATTCTCCCCGGGTCTGTTGAATGGCTGTTCTATGCATCTTTTCTTTCTTTACTGTCATTCTACAGCTTCATGTCAAGCTCTGTGTATGTTAAGAACCAGTCAAAGCAAACTCAAAACTTAAGCCAATAGACGTTAGGGGCTGCAGGGAAGGCAAGTCCCAAAAACATAAAGACATAAAGTTTCATAACCAATGAAACCAAGTAGAATACATAACAAAGGAAGTAATGACTGAAATTTCTGGTGCAGGTAATACAAAAAAGCCAAACAAACAAGCAAAAAACAAAAGCAAGCCAAGTAAACAAAACTGGAGTAAATAGCATTTGGGTTTAGTAGTTTTTAATATTATTAAGCTTGCCGTCAGTTACAGTCTTGTATTTCTTATTTGTCTTGAACGGCGTTTGTTTTCCCACTGCTTCATTTACTTAAATATGCCAGCTAAAGCTTTTACAGCTTTACAAAGTCAATGCCTGTTTACATTATCCAGGCATTGACTTTGTCCAGTTTAATTGACTTTGTCAAGTTTAATTCTTGAAGCAAACATTCAGATTGTAAGTAGATGCTGTTACGTTTCCCTCATATTTCCAGATCAAAGGTTCTACACAGTCAGCTCTGCTTCTGCTCCTTTTTTCCATAGGAGCACTATTCCGCTATTTCATTTTCTTTTCAAGAAGACTGTCCAACATTACGTTCTAGTGCTTGGAGTTATTCTATGTAGCTTAATAGAGTAAAAGAAAATGAATTTTTTTTATTCTTTATTTTAATTTCACGTTCTGGTGAAATGAACACCTAAAATCCAAGGACCGAACGGTTTTCATCTTGACCCCTTTCCAGGTTTGACGTGGCGGGACGACATCACTCAGCAGGTTATCTCCAGAGAGCTCTCCAAACTGAGGAACATCCCTCTACGCCAGCAGAGCCCCCCTCCGAGCCAGCTGACGGCGTACAGCAGCTCCAGAAACAGGAAGCTGAGGCCGACTCAGGCGGAGCTGAGCAGAAACCTTCAGCAGTATTTGATGGGATTGGGCTTTAGGCCAGACGCTGACACGAAGCAACAAGAAAATCAACCGGTAATTCAGGTGAGATTCCGGTACTGTAAATGAAATGAATGCCAATAACAAACAGTAAAAAAAAAAAAAAAAAAGAAATGAAAAAGCTAGTTAAGAATTAAAACAAGAGATTTGGTATGAAAATGTGACAGCTGTGCCATCAGGTCTTTACATCAATACGCCTTTTTGATACATTTATTGAAAACTGAGTGTGAAAAGTTTTGACATATAAAGTAAATCAAGTTTTCAGTTCAATTCAAAAATATTTTATTAATCCTAAAGAAAAATTAACTAGGCATCATTTCCCTCAGTTTTACAAATAAATGCCAGTTTGTGCTCGTCTGTCCCACAAACCTCCTGTAAAATGCATTCGTTTGCATCTGTAATGGGACAAAATGTGGTTCTTTATTAAATGTGACATATAAAGACTTTTGCAAAAGACTTTACATCTCCATACTCAATGCAATGTGTAAACAAAAAGTCATTTGGTGGTATAGTGAGAAAGGATATATTCCTTTCATATCCCTGGTGCAGAGGAGTCATTTATTGTCTTTTGCATTTGTCCTCTTGTCCCCGCTTTGCTTTTGTTTCTCTCTCTCCCACTGAGCGGGGACCCTTTTTACACAAAGGTCCTCCATCACCTCTTTACATTATTCAACTATAATATTTAGGGTGGACGTCCCGCTTTGTGCAAGATATGACTGGAATCTCTTATATGTGGGCTGCGTCCTGCTGCTGTGTCACTGCATCCATAATGCAAAGTTGAAGAGTTCAAGACCTTTCTTGGAGAAGGAACGGCATCCTTTGTGGTGCGGCGTGATGGAAAGAGGCAAACATGGTTAGCATGAATGGCGGAGCACCTCCGTCTTGCTGTGCTAATGCCATTATGGGTCTCTCTGTATGCTGGCAGCGGAAAGACTGACATTTTCTCTGTATACATTTGAAAGACAGAAAATGGCACCAGGGGAGAGAGCTAGTATTAGTGTTGCAGTGACATGGATAATAATGCTTTTCAGTGCATCAGATGTACTGTATGCTGTGTGCGTGGGCTCGTCTGACTCAGATGGAAAGAATGATTTGCCATTCTCACAGGACAGAATCACAAAAAAGGGGGAAAAAAAAGTACAAAATCACTCTCTTTGGTGCCAGTATCAACTCCATCTTCATTGCCAAATGGTTAAAAAGACCTCTAAATGTCTGTGTACGTAGCAGCGCATTGTAATGCAAATCCATGTTTCATCATGTGTGAAATATAAACTCATAGGGGTAACTTTGAAATCATTCTCCCCCCTCCCCATTTCGATAAGGGATTGTCGCTACTTCTCAGACTGGGAGGATATGCTTTTAAAGTTTCTGGTGTGTTGTGGGAATGCATGAAATTACTCTTTGAGTGACACTATCTCATCTGGGATTTCCATAATGCAATTTCCAAGGGCAGTTGTCTTTGATCTAGAATCCCTATTCATATCCTGTCCTGTCTGGTGGAGCGCAGGTTGCTTCTCTTCTTATTCTGAAGCTTGTCACATCAGCTCTGACCCCTGCTGCAGCTCATTTGATGTTCTTGTTGAGCCAAATGGTTATGGAAGAGCCCAGGCCAGGTTGAAAATGCGTCCTGTGAATTTTTCCACAGTATCCCTTCTATAAAAGTGCAAAAGAAAACTTTAGGTTTGCAGTATTTGTTGATAACATACAGATGTTTTCAAAGTCAACATTTTAGCTAAAGTGCTGTTGTCTACATTAGCTACAATAAAAGTCTTAGTTCATTGTTGTGACATGCTGTCTCTATCATTTCACACATTTTGTTTCTTAGCTTAATGTTGTAATATGCTGTCTACAATATTCCAGAAATCAGAATGTGATGCTGTTAGCATTGTAACATGTTAGCGTGTTATTTTATCCACCGCTATTTGATGCTACACTTCAAAATCTTATCTTATTATGACAAGTATGTATATTACTTAAAGATTTAACATCCAATGCTAAATGACACAACCGTATGGACAGTGAATTTTCCCTGATTTTTTGTAAGTAACTCTAATACTAAAGCTCAATACCTTAAATACTTCAAAAAGTAAAGGATTTTTTTCTTTATATTGTCTAACAATCACAAATTCTAGCTCCTCCAACACACTGAATCCCAGTTAGTTATTACCTCTAAGTTTTGCTGAAAAAAAATTAAGATGAAATTGGGTAGTATTTGTGTTTTTAATAAGTTTGACTACAATTTTGGTTCATAACCTCCACTGGATCCATGAAAATGGTGCTACAAATACTAATACTACTCATACTCTAAAGCTGACGGCTGACAATGTGTTGCAGAATGAAGATATCACACCCGAGGCTCTGAAAAAGCCCGGCCAGCCAAAGCCAAAGCAGACCTGGAAGGAGACCACCATCTACAGCCTCCAGAAAGGAGCTGGCCAGCCTCCAGTTACCAAAGTCGTTACCAAGAGTGGCGATGGCAGACACCCCAAGCTCAGTACAGCCTACTCGAGCCATGAACCTGACAGGAGCAAGCTCCTCTCCAACCATCTGCAGCAGCTCCTTCCCGGGGCGTCAAGCACTCAGCAGGGCATCGCTGGTGGAGAGCCTGTTTGGCCAAAGGGGAAACTCCACTACCTCAGCTACCTGCAGCCTACTCAGAGCAATCACGCAGACCCACAGATTGCTTTTGGCTCCAATACGGCAAAGCCTAATCTTGACAGACTGCTCTTCAAAGCTGGCCCAAATCGGCTCCCTGCAAAAGACCCCCATAGCCTCGTGGATGGTAGGTGCAGTTGTTTTGTAGCTTTTGTTTGCAGATTTTACACTCCAATACTTAGAACTTGGTTTGTGACAGGAAACCCACTATTTGAAATGATGCCAGGAGCTTTTTAATGGGGTGGTTGAGACGCAGCATGCTAAGAGACATTTAACTGAATATCACTGAGGATGTATGTATACACTTGAGCCGTATGTCTTAATTTTGACCGTTTGTCAATTAGAAAAAAAAAAATCTTCATAAAATTCATTTGAGTTTCTGGTAGTATATGGAAACCCAACTGTAAAGTGAAATTGTAAATAATCTGTTCTCTGTTCCTGTTTTTCTTCCAGATCATCTCATCCTCAATGCGGTGAATCAGCTGGGGAGGCACAGCCTTAACATGGAGGCTTTGATGGGCAAAGATCTGGACCATCTTGCTGAGGTCATCACAGGAGCTCTGCAGGAGGTGGATGAGGAGCGGCTTACTTATGGGGTCGAGCCGGTGCCTGGCGCTGGTGATGACCCCAGGGGGGAGATGAGGGTTAACCAGGAGAAGCCGGCAGGAATGCTTCTGAATCAAGACCAGGATCTGAAATCAGATGAAGGTCTGAATCCAAACCCAAAGGAAACTCTGACATTAAAACAAGGTTGGTGTTCACGTACAATATTATGTATAATAATGTGCAAGTATAAGGCATTGTTGGCTTTTGTTTGTGTAATCCTCATACGAAATTCTGCTAAATGCTTTTCTCACTCGTTCATATTTCTGTCAAACTTGTTTTTCCTCTGCTAAACAAAGGAGGAACCTTGTTTCTGTACAATGTTCTCACATACATTATGTTTCTTTCCAGGCCAACAAATAGACGTTGCAGAAAAAGAGTCCACTGACAAGGTGAATTATAAATTACTCTGCTGCAAAACAAATATATATATATATATATTTTTTTTTAATGAGACGTGACCAAGATACAGTTTTATTTACTTGTTCCTGCTGCTTTGAAAGGAGGATTTGAATAGGCGTAGTTTGAATTTGAAAGACAACGTAACCCTGCACAATCTCAGATTTGTCTGCAGCATTTTCATCAACAAACAAGAGAAACTAATTAATGTGGCCGTTATTATTTGTAAGGGAAAAAAAATATTCTTCCAAACTCTCAGAAAAGGTGAAAGATGTATCATAAATGTGTCCTTTTTAATAACTAGCTCTGTTCAATTTACTCATAAAAAAAACAAAGAAAACATATGTCCTCTTGATTTCTAAACTAAAATTGTTCTTACTCAAACAGCATGGGGCCATATTTTCCAAGCTGCTAGACTACCTCAACATGGAGCCCTTCGGCGGTGCTCCTGGGGTCAAGAGCAGGCCGCCAGCTCCTCTCCAGAAAATGGTTGGACTGGAGAGCGTCCACAGCATAACGAAGCAGGGTCAAGTTCCTGCCCCCTACCGCTCAGAGGAGAAGATCGTGATCGTCCCGGCAAAGGAAGGGTCCACCCTGCGGCTGACTGGCGGAGCAGAGGCACCCGATGGGAGGGTGGACTCTGAGATCCAGAGGTGGATGCAGGCGGACCAGCCCCCCGACGGGGCTGCGCAGCCAGAGGAGGCGCAGAAGAAGGACGTGAAGATTAAAACCCAGCTGGTCCACGTGGGAGTGAAGGAGTTTTCTAGCAGAGGGAAGGACAGACACTTTGGCTACATCATCACCAACTCAGAGTGAGTTTTTGATGATGCAATTGAGAATGTTGCTTTTAGGCTACACATCCTGCTATTTTAAGATTACTAATTTATTAAATTTCTATCGAATTGGATTATAACTGAGCAGTTTTGTTTGCACTGATGAGTTGCGAGTGCAAAAATGTGAAGTCGTCACTAATTTCTTTGCTTCCAATAATTCAGATTTTCTTGCGTTCTTGTAAAATGAGGTCTTGATTTGTAGTTTTGTGGTATTTCTAGAGATCTTTTACAGATTTTCTTGGCTTGAGATTTTTTTTTTTTTTTCCACTCATTTTCTGTCTGTTCTTGTACCTGACCATGACGTCTTGTTATGCAGTATGTCTTATAAAATAAGGTTTTGGTGATGCATCATCCTTCATCTGATTCATCTGATTCATTTGAATCATTTGATTCATCTGCAGTACGTTTTTCAGTGTTTTAGCTACACATTGATGCCAGACTGCTGGTACATAAGGATCCTCTTTAAAATTGAGTTTTTTGATAGATTGAACTACTGACATGTCCGTGGTTCATCTCTTATATTCAGGAGCTTTTTTTTTATATCTAAATGATTCATAAGTTGGAATAAAGAGACTTGCCTAAGAATATAAATCATAAAAGGGCCAGGTAAAATGAAAAAGCAGCTAAAATAATATAATAATTATTAAAAAAAACTTTTAAAACTCTTAGAATGTTAGTAGACAATCAAGACAACTTAAATGATTACAAGAAAGTCTGGTGCAACTTGACTTGACTTTTGCACATCACTGCCGCATTATAGATCCATAACTCTGCATTTTTCACATCATGATATGCATATACTAGCGAAGAACCTCTGCTAATTAAGAGTTGCTAATGAACAGTTTACCAAGAGTAACTGGTTGAAACAGGCTGTTACTATGACCCCCATTTACACTTGATTAAGACCAACATGCAGTCTCCAAGATATTTGCAACCATTTAAATATGCCCGGATCACAGAAAAGGTGAAAAGGTCATATTTCTGCATAAAGAAAATAACGATGCTACAATTTTATTAGTCCAGTCTATTTGTGTTTGGACGTAAGGGGTTTTAGTCCATCTGCAATATAATCAATATTCAACACTATTACCCACTTAGAAGTTTCTTCTTTTTTTTTTTTTGCTGTTCTCATCTCTAAACTTCTCAAAACTTAAAACTTCCTCCAGCTTTATTCCATCGGGGGCATCAGTACTGATTTCTAGTGGAAGACATCTCAGTGCTGTGGAGTGTTTATTGGGATGTGGAGCACAGACTGATCAGTGCAACCGCATGATAGGATTTTCAGGAGTGATGGTTCACGTTGTGCATTGCAGGTACGAGTGTTACAATACCTTACTTTGAGGACTGGCGGTCCTTGTGGACTTGATGAGTTTGAAGCCTTGACACGAGGACACAATGGCCTGTCCACCTTTAAATCCAAGCTGCGCCTCTTGATAAGCTGCCACCCTGCTCTCTCTGTGAAAATTGTGTGCATTTTTAAACCGAGGAGAACTACTACACTCCAAAATGAGCTCACTGCCTTTTGATGCACCCAGAGGATCTCTCTCTCTGTCCCTGGGAAAGCTTTGAATATTCTGTTTCATTTGTAACATTGCAGTGCTGTTCAAATCTGGGGTAAAGTTGTCTTTATGCTTTTTAAACATTTTACAAACATTACTGTTTTGGCTAATTGTGCACATGTTGCTTCTGCATTTGGATCCAGTTTTGGTAAACTTACCAATAACGTGAAGTAACATCATGTTTGTCTATCGCTTCATTCACTAAAAATGCCAAATTTGGATTGCCGAAAGCGTAGATTTAAAGAAACAACCACTCTTCGCTTTGTGTTAACTGTAACACTTTGCAGTCAGTGCTACAGTTAATTTTGGAAGTGAAAGTGTTACAATAAAAGAACTTTTTTCATAAAAGTGACAGCTGTCCTTGAGATGGCAGAATAACTTGGGCATTGGTTTGTGACCGCATTTGCTGCACATTTCCTCTCGATGCGTTTCATACACATTAAATCAGATTTTGTACAAAAGCATACAGGCAGCACCATCAAATGTAAACGTCCTTTTACTCTTAATGCTACCCGACTTGATGGAGTAGTCCAAGTCTTCTTTGTAAGGCAGTGTTTTGCTTCTGACATACTAATGGATTTGTTTCAAGTACTCTCACTTTTGCACCAAGCATATGCCTGCTTTGTTCGCTTACTGACACAGCCTTTAAAAGCTGAGTTTCTGTCAAAGCCACCTACATATTCCCATCTTTATGGAAAAGGGACGCTGTGGGTTAGACTCTTTTGTGTGTGCTGTACCTGATTACAATAGCGGAGATGATAAATCCCTCAGTGTGAGAGCATTACTGTGCAGCATTACAGCCTTAATGATGATACTTTGTGGGGAAGGGGAGCCAAGTTTCTGCCTCCCTTTCTCTCTTACCTCTGGCTCGGCTCCGTCTCAACAGAGATAAGTTTCTATCGACTCTGTCTTTGCCCCTGGCACTCTCTCAAATCTCTTTATAGCGTTATCAAGGCTGGTGTCAGTGGGTTGTCCTTCACCTGATCAACAAAACGCAGCCTCGTAAAGGTCCGATATGGGTCCGGTCGTTGTTGCTGTGCAAATAGAAGTGGCAGATTACATACGGTATATATTAGGAAAGAAGCGGGTCACCTTCCTCCTTTCTTCACTGTCCACTCAGCGGACACCCACGGTAGACCTATGAAGGTGTCTCTGCATTTGCTCCAGACATCATGGCTGCACAGTTGTTATCCCCTTCTTCACATGCCGTGAGGCCACACAGAGCTGCTTATCCAACAGCATCTGACATTGCTCTGGTTGTAGAGAAGTGGTGGGGGGTGAGATGTAGGAGAAGAAGGAGGAGGCGGCGGCGGCGGCAGCTTTGGGGTGGTATGTGTGTATGCTTTGGGGAGGTGAGACGGAGGTGGGAAAGGTATGGATTCAGGAGAATGAGAAAGAAAACCCCAAGGGGGAAAAGTGCTAGCATCAACAACCAAGTCACTCCTGAAGCTCTCCAGTTGCTCGAATTACCGCAGATGGGTGGGGAACGTGTCTGGAATTGCTTTGGTGGAGCTTTAACTTCTAAAACTCCACAAAAATTGCAGAAGAAAGAACTTTGCACCCACTTAAGTGCACAGAAAACCAGCCACTTAGGCACAGCACACTGTTACATCTGTTAGAAAATGTGGCTGAGGTGCAAATGCAGACCAAGCACTAATGTACGAGGATAATCTGACTTGGATAAAGATGTACCACACACAATTCTTTGCAAAAAGTATTCAGACACCTGACACCTATTTGTTTCATATTAAATCATTATCTTTTTATATTTCATATGTTAGACCAAGACAAAGTAGCACATAATTGTGAAGTGGAATACATTTTTTGTTTTTTTTTTGCTAATAAATCATCCTCACACATGGTGATGACAATATCATAGACTTTTCTCGATCAGGAGCAGAAAAGCTATTGGGAGTCAACGGGAAGATGGATGGCCCTAACTTCAGGGGAATCCTGAAAGAAAACTTCACAGAGGATGCAAAGGACTTGAGTGTAGGTTGAAGGTTCACCTTCCAGCGTGATGATAAAACATACAGCCAGAGCTCCAATTGCATGGTTAGGATCAAGGCAAATTCATGTGTAGGTATGGTCCAGTCAAAGCCCAGACTGATTAAAGATCTGCAGCAAGACGTATGCTGTCTGTCCAATCTGACTGAGTTTCAGCCATTAAGCAAAAAATATATATATATATTTTACAAACTTTCTGACTCCAGCTGGTTAAAAAAAACAAAACAAAACAAAACCCTAAAAGACGTGCTGACGAGCAAACATTGATGCTAAAAAGTACCGATACAGGGAGCTAAACACAAAATGCACACCATGCTACTTTATGTTGATCTTTCTTCTGAAATCCCAATAAAACACTTTGAGGGTTGTGGTGTGAAAAAAAAAGTTCAGTGGTCTGCACAGATTTTTGAAAGGAACTGTATGCAGTAAATGGTCTTGCACTCAATGCCCAGGCCTCCATGAAATTGTTTCCCTGCTTATTTCACATTTCTCCATTATATGGAATGGAAACAAAATTTTAAAAGATTGTCTCAGCGCGATCCATGACCTCTTGCTGCATGTCACCTTGCAGTCACCTGGCAGCAATTCCCAGTGATTCCTGGTTAAGCCATCAGGAAAAAAAAAAAAAGGTAGCTTTTCTGATGGCGCTTGTGAGGATGCACTTCTCATCTCCCGCGTACGAAGCTCGGCGTCCGGCAGATTGCCTTTGTTTGGTCTATTTCCTCCCTGAGTGAGAAAGCAGCCGTGGACTGAGCTGAGATGAGGCATGGCTTTATCAGACCACCATTACACTTCACCTCGATTTCATTTGCACCTTATTATTCCCATCTCAACGTGGAGGCGCGTGCGTGGCCCCGGCGTGTTTGCGTTGCGCATTTTATTTAATTTATTTTTTTGCGAGGGCAAAGCGCGTGCGGGATCGGCGAAAACTTCAATGCGGAAGGAAGGAGAAAGATGAGAGAAGGAGGAGAGAGAAAGGAGTGTCTGTATGATGCAGCCATTACACCTCATGCAGGTTCCATTTGCACCTTATTGTTTGTTTCATTGGTGGAAAAAAAAAAGCAGGTGATTTAGCAAGCCCGGAGAGGCAGCTGATCCCTTTTCCCTCGACACAGTGCTTTGTGTGTGTTTTTATTTGTGATTGTCTGCAATGTTCTCTCTCTCTCTCTTTTTGTGTTTTTTTTTGTTTTTTGCACTACATCCACTCAGACAAGCATGGCATTCTGCTTGTGTGCAATGACCCGTTGGCGGGAATTAAATGTGAAAGCATTTTCTTGGAAAACCAGCATTTTAACACCTTAATGTTTGGGTGTCTCTTCCAGCTCCCTCACCAATGACCGGGCCTCGGACCTGATGGACCGGCTGACCCAGAGGCTGAGCCTCCACACCGCAGACCTCACGCAGCTCTCGTATGTGCAAAGACTGGTCTACCATGCAGTAGAATTATAAATTATATTTGAAGCATTTGAAACATTTGGCATTGGAGTCTTTGAGTTTAGGTGAACAGGGTGACGCTTTTTTTTACCCCCCTCCCCATTCCCTGAAAGGATTGTTTATGCAAAAACAGAAAAGTGCAGGAGACTGTTGACGTTTGCTGTTTTTCTGACCTTTTGGGGTGTTTGACTTCATGCAGCCAGAGAAATCAGGCCTAATTACCTCTAGACCCACACTGATGTCTCTGCTGTATTAAAAACAGCTCTGTGACACTGCCACAGCACCTCTTGTCAAAAAATAGCAGTGCAGCCGTCAACCATTTTCTTTTTTTTTTTTAGTTAAAGGCAAAAAGAGAAACTGGAAGTAGCGGTGGATCCAGAGAAAAGGACTCCATGAGGAGGCGGTTAATGTATTAATGAGCGCGCAAACTGTCCTTGAACCTGGACTGATTTGTGTTTTTAACGTGGTTCTTCTGCCCGCTCGGTGTCAGATTGCGTAGGAGGCAGAGGAGACGTGTTCGTCTGAGATCTGACGAGCCTTTTGAAACGCTCCGGCAGGGAGAAGTGAAGTCTGCGTGGCTCAATAACACCTGCAGCATGAGAACAACAAAGCCAGACGACTGCAGCGTTCGTGCCAAACACTCCAACACAAGATGAAGAATATTCTGGCTTGCATAACGCTTCCTAAATAAAAAAACACGGTGACCTTAACGTCGGCGCCAGCTGCAGAGGCATTCGGATTTTCAATTCAACCTCCACATTTGGTGCTGCTGAGCCAAAACACTGGGACGTGTAACATTGCTGCAGCGGTTTTGTTAATTTTTGTTAATACACCTGTCATTTCGCATCACATGGAATCAAGTCTTGACACGCGACATGATTAATGCCTTCTTTCTTGATGCTAATGAAAGGTCTGAGGCATTATTGAACCGAACTCTTATTAAGAGAGCGCAGTGGCGAACTTCTCACATGTAAATGAGAGAAAACCACTTAATCAAAGATACGGTTCCTGCATTAAAAGTAATTTATGCCAAAGTTCTTTTAAACATCTGAAAACTAACAGCTGTTTTTCGTACTGTTAAGGCATTACCTCTAGAGACTGTGAAAGGACAACTGTCCGACATTAAATCAGGCAAACGCAACGCCAAGACAACACAACAACCATTTACACAAACACTTACACAAGAAGACTGTTTATTATCTTTAGCTGCTGAGAGATACTGGAGAAGTTGAGGAAAAAAGCCAAAAATCTGCAGGAGAACATGGAAATTTAACAGAAAAGGTCCCCCGGCTATCTTAACATGTAAAAAAAAAACAGGTTCCTTGTAAAGAACATGTGGAATAAGATAGATGAAATTGACATACTATTCCATTTTCTTTTAAAGATTGGAGAGATAACCCAGACTCTTATCATGTACCTTATATATGGAGTTAAATTCCTGACCAAAACCTGAGGACTGCATTAAGCAATCACCACAGGATATTTATTAGCTGAGAGAATGGATAGCTCCAAATGATTCATACTGAATTATTTATAGTAGTTATTCAATACTTTGGCAATACAGTGTCAAAATAAGTCCTAATCAGAATGCATATTGTAGCGTTTCCTTAATTACACAACAGACATTCTAGTTATAAAATAACCAAATGAGTAATGTTTTTTTTTTTCCCGTACATCCACTGCTGAATGGAATATGTTACTTTTTAGTACAGGATTTCTAAAGGAACTTTGCTGCATTATGTTGCTGTTTTGCTGTGAAATCGGTGTAAAAAACAGCCTCAAATAAAGATTCTTCTGTGTCTTTGCACCTCAAATTTACTCTTTTCTGTTCCGAAGGCAAATAGAGAAAATGTTCCCTTTTTGTTTGGCTTGTTTACCGCCGTCCTTTTTCATTTTTACAAAGCAATGGAAGCACATTCGTTTAGAAACAGCCGAGGCGAAGGACATGACGTGAGCTTTTTTTTTGTGCACCTTTTTAGAGAGCATGCGACAGGTGAGCGTTTGAAAGCTGCTGCCTGAATATGCGCCGGCTGGGAGAAAGAGAGCCGGGTCAGAGCGCGCCGCCCTGCTTTGTTTGGAGGGTGGAGGTTCTCACTTTCAGAAGCTCTGATGAGTCCTGACAAATGAAAAGAAACACTCAAATATGACCAAAGGGACAGGATTTTCAGAGCAGAGGGTTGAAATGTGTGAGGTTTTCTTTTGGAGTTTAAATTTCGGGCACACTTAAGTTCACAGTTGCTGCATGTTTTTCATGTAAAAAAAAACTTTCTTCAGATTAAGCAATTTTATTGTCACTTTGAAAAAAAAAAAAAAAAAAAAAAAAAACTTGACACTTTTCCAGATTCAAATTTCCAGGGTGAGAACTTCTGTCCTCTATGGCAATCTTTGAATCCTAGAGGAATTAAATAAGGATCCTGCAAATACCAGAGACTAGAAAGAACAACACAAGGAATGAAGAGAGAGGATGGACTAAATAGAGAGGGAAAGGAAAGAAAACAGGAAGGAGGGAAGGAAAGATGAAGAGAGGAAGGATAGATTTTTAGGCAAGGAAGGGAGTAAATAAAGTTTGAAATATTCCACTTCCATACTTTTCCAGACTGTGTAAGAACTTTATGCGGTGGTTCTCACCACCACAGTTATCAAGTATGAAACATTTCCTTTAAACCCAAGTTCTTGATGTTGATGGATCTTTTTCCAGATGATGTAAGTGTTTTACTTCTCAACAACACTAGGGGGAGTTGGACACACACTCACAAATATGTGCTCACACACACACAGTCTGTGAAAGACACAGACACTCATCATGTCCCACCAGTAGAGCTAAAATGAAGTCCAGGCTCACACATTCAGTAACAAAAGGGGCAGGGTAAATTCCTCCAGATAACTTATCCATCTCAGCTTCATCTCCCGACTGTAGCAGTGTTTCCCCCCCTTGGTATATTTAAATAATATTGGTGTGGTGTGGGCTTGAGAAGGAAAAGAAAAAGAAAAAAGAAAGTCAATTCAATTTGAGATGCATTGCGATCTCAGTCAGGGCATCTTTGGCCAGGGAGAATTGAGGCAGGGGTAAAGATTGTGGAAACATTGACATTTACAAGAGCAAACTGAAGCCCAGGTGAAGGTGCTGTTGTGGGGGGAGGGAAGGGCATATTTCTTTTCAGAGCAGTGTGTTTTCCCTCCTGCCTGTGCCCGAGCATGTGTATAATCATGTTCATAAATGCATTGTTGCATGGTCGGGTCCATCTGTTGAGAGGTATTGGCTCACACATCGCTCCTGGCTGGACCAGTGGAGCTGCGTCTGTAGCGGGCAGACTGATGGCGAGTGGGTCTGGGTCACAGCTCTCCGGCAGTCTGATGAATCTCCCTTTATGCCGCACAGGCTGGCAGTGCAGTGTACTAAAAACGTACATGCGCTTTTCAGGACGTTACAGAGCTCATACGACGGCATGCCGAAGGACTGAGGCAGGTAGAAAAATGAGACTCGCATAGATCGGTCACAACTTCTTTACAACCAAAGCGCAACAATGTTGTATATCAGTTAAATATAGTTAAATATAGTTTCATATGTGCAGCGTTATCTGGTTTGAATAGTGAGCGATGCGTAGGTCGGCCTTCGATAAACGTTATGAAAGCAGACATCTGTGTCCTGTTTCAATCAGTCTAGATTAGTACATTTAATACGTTCTCACGTCTTTTTTTATAAGCTGTCTGAGTGGGGTACTGCAGAGCTGCTATCAGATGGCAGTATGTTAACTGAAGTAGATGGCAGGGGCAGATCTACCTTGGGAAGATTTAGGATGTGTGAGCAGGAAGAGTTTCCAGATTTATCTTACATTTCATTTATATTCAAATGAATTTAGTGAGAATTGTTGCTTTAAGATGGCATGATACATTCAACTGCTACGACCACAGAACACCGTTAAACACTAACTTATTTCTCCTTTCTTCTTGTCTTGAGATAAACTCTTATCAGGTCAAACAGAGACTATTAATAATTAAATGTATCAAAGAAAAATGTTAATCAGTTGGCAGATATTGGAAATTAATACCTTGCTTATCTATCCCATCAGCAAGTATCAATGCAAAACAAATCTAAAAGATTATGAGGACAGAGTGGAATAAAGCATGGCAGGAAATGATGATGATGATGATGATGATGATGATGATGATGATGATGATGATGATGATGGTTAGGATCACTGGGAACTGTCAGAAAACTGCTTCCAACTCTGGTCTCTCTTTGTGCAGAACTGTTTGAGTTGACAATTAAAAGGCTAAATGATGTAAAGAGTTTACACTGCGCTAAATTTGGTTTACATGAACAACCAGTCTTAAGAAAAATATGGATTTTTGCCAAAAAAAACAACAACAACAAAACTTTGGTTCAGAGGGAGTGTTTCACAATGCAGTTAATAAAAGTGCCTAAAATGCAGTGATGACCACTGAGGTTTCATGACGGGTGAGGCTCAGGTGATGTGCAAACATTTGAAACCCAAAATTGAAGCTTATATTTCAAATTTGCTCTTAATTGTTGCATTTATTTGTCTTGAAGAACACCTGTTGGCGCTCAGCAGTTCTACAATACTTTTTGCCTCAGCCTCCCCATCCATAAGGCTAATTATGTCACACACACACACACACGCACACACACACACACACACACACACACACACACACACACACATCTTTGTATTTTAATATGTAATTGTATGTATTTTTGTTAGTGTTCTCTAACAAGTGCTAACTGTGTCCCAGTTGGAAGTTCATGTTTTGCGCTTTGTTTTTTAGGCTTTTTGACTTGTATTTGAAACAAGTTGGGTTGTTGCCTTGCATTAATTACCATTTGGGTTTTTAAGATACTCAAAGCACTTGTTAACAAGCTGAATCATCAGCTCTTGCAATATAAAAATTTGCCTCACTATTAAGGGCCAATGCATTTGGCTTGTACAGCAATATTTTTTGCACATGTACTGTTTTGGTCTTTCGTGTCTCAAGCTAGAGCCAATTATCTCAGTGTTTTATTGTGAAAAAAAAAATTATTTGTTGTTGATAGTTCCTTTGAGTTTTCATCATTCATGGGGAATAAAATGTGTTTCATTAGTTTGTTGATCGTTGTTATGAAGCAGAGCCACAACAAAGGTTTCTTTAGCAAAAACATAGCTAAAGATAGTTTTAGTTTATGCTTTTTGATTTATAAAAAATAATATTTTCGTTTGTGATATAAGAAGGTCCACTAGACATGAGAGGGGCAGTTCTTTACACATTGCTAGACTGTTATTTTTCTCCCCTGTGACTGTCTCCAGGAATCGTACCAGAGTGTGTAGAAGTTGTTAGATTTTATTCCATGACCAACCTCGGGGACCTTCAGCAATTATTTTGCTCCAGGGAGAGAAGTCTGCGGCTGACTCAAGGCCAGACAGAAGAGAATGGGTGCAAAGAGTACAAGCTTCAGTGTTATAGTAAAGGGGTGCAGGGTTGCTGCTCAGCCAATGACTGTAATTTGCTCTTTGGACATACTCAAACTGAAATGGAGCACAAAACCTATAGTGACTCACATCATCTTCAGAAAAATTCAGGTACTAAATTCACATATTGAGGCTTTATTTATTTTATTTATTTTTTTTGCTCCAGTTGGCATGGTATACATTAAAATTGGGGTCTGAAAATTTTAATGTATGGTCCTTTACAAAGCTCTCTTTGAATCACTAGATAGATTTTGCTACCGCCTTTTACTCTCAGCTACATCAGAATAACTATTAGGACACTGAAGGAGTTGACCATGTTCATGCTGAAAGCGGGTTAAATCTACATTGAAGATTCACATTGGCATTAATTTGACCAACATATGCAGCAAATGATATTAATAGGTGGAAACAGGTCCTTTTACATTCACCGGATGTTTTTTTTCTTCTTCTTCTTCTTCCTTACTTGTTGTCTGCAGAGTTCTGGGTCCTGCAATGACATTCAGGGTCGGCCCAAATCCTAAAAACGTGACCACTGCAGACCTGGTTCAAGCTGCAGGTAAGACCAACATGCGTGTTTCCATTTATCTCCCTCACAGAATGATCCCCATTGATGACATTCATTCCGATTCACCTCTCCTCCGCAAGGCGGTTCACTTAGTCACAGTCTTTCCTTCAGCATACAGTTCAGGTCCGTGGGTTTTCATCATCTCCAGTCCTTAAGAGGATTGTCAACACTGAGCATCTGCAACAGAAATGATGATCCCACCATCCTTCCTCTGCCATGCTTGCACACAATGCGCAGGACAGTTTGTTTGGTTTGTTAGGTCCGGCAGACTGACAGCTTGGAAACAGGTTTGTGTTGGCCAGTCTGAGTTTGTATGTCTGCAGTGTGCACTGGATTGATGTAGACTGATGGGGATCTGTCACCCGGCGACAGGTCGCTGTCAGTACGCTCCTCTGCTTATTGTCAGCGCTCCGGTCAGTCAGCCGTGTGTGTTTGTTCAAAGTGTGTCCTTATTTCAGCCGGAAATGACTTTGAGCAGAACAGCGAGCTTTCAGTATGATCCAATATTCCCCTCGTGGAATCAAAATGGTGTTGTTATTGGCAGAGTTGTGTTGCTGCTCCTAGTGTCTCTCTTTTTCGTGTCGTTTGAAGCAGCAGACATTTGTTGTCACTGTCCTGTTGGAGAAAGCCTGGACAATGGATGATGGGGTTTAGATTGGCATGTTTGAGGCTGTTCATCTGTTATTTTCTATTTTTTATTTTATTTTATTTTCTTGTCCTCTTTTGCTTCTCCTACCACGTGTGACTGATTGTGATGAGGTTTCGTGTGGTGAGAGCTAATGACAGCCATGAGCTGGGCTGAAATGTCAGACCAAATGTTATGTCAACATGATCATGAGCCTGGTCCACAGTGATGAATTATGAACACAGCCGGCTTGAATAGTAATTTGTTAAAGTGGAGGGAAGGGCTTTTCTTAATTAAAAAAAATCACTTTCATCCCAAATAAACATGAGATGTGGCTCTGAAATGCATTAAAATTGCAACCACAGATCATAGAGGGGATAGATTAAGAGTCCTGGCACGAGATTTATTCCCTGTACTCCCAAACCAGTGTGAAGTGGATAGGAGTTCCCACCCTCCTCCTGACGTTCAAAGCAATCTGGAAAAAAAAAAGAAAAGCGTTTATCTTCACTTTCCAGCGACACAAAGCAGTCGCTGACATTGACTTCAACACTATGTGGCAAAGGCGCGGTGATTTTCAAGCCATCGCCGGGTTGCAGAGGAGCAGCATGGTTTGGGCGTGATCTGAAAATCAAAGTGACGCCCACATACAGTGGCCACCTGGGTAATCCTGGCTGACCTTTGCCTTATGTGTGACTGTGCATAAGTGACGTGGCCTCCTAATGAACTCGTCAAAACCCCCCGCTGCATCCAGAACTCCGTCTGCTGTGAGAAGCTTTGTATTAGTTAAGCAAAAATAAAAGAACAAAAAAAGCCAGAAAATTCTGAAATTTTTTATGGAAAAATTTTTTTAAACCAGCAGCAAATGAAAATGTTTTGTCTCATTTTTTTGTTTCTCATTAATTACCTCTGAAAGAAGACATATTTTGCATTACATAAAAACAAAATGCTTCATTTGATGATTTTTTTTTTTATCACACTTGCAGTCCATCAGTTAGCCCATTGATGGTTATGCTCAATGAAAACGATCATATTCTTGTCCTAACATTTGGCAAACACGTTTTGTCCCAATTTCCCCATTCCGACACTCTTGAAGGTGTTCATATTATTTTACATGGCTCTAAATATCATCTTAAGAGATATTCCTGCTGTGTGGTGTGTTGGGAGTGACCTTGTCTGCCCAGGAGGACATTGGGACGGCTCTGATCTAAAATTGGGGAAAAACGTCGAGTTGCGTTGCTTTCTCTCCACAAACTATCCCCATTGCTTCTTCCCAGTCAGCCATGTTTGTTTACCCTGAACCCATGTTTGGTTGCGAGAGGTTTTGTAAGATTTCCCGTCTGACGTCTGAATGTTGGTGAGTGAAATCGATTTGTGTGTGGTGTGTTGCTCCTGTCCTGTGGCCTGGCACCAAGCCTGTTATTTCTAAGATTTTTATTTTTATTTTTTTAAGATCATCGTATGTGGTTTCACAGGTTCTGTCTCTACTTAATCATTGTTTATTAAAAATTAAACTAGAAAAAACAGTAGATTGTCACAAGCATTTTCAGTGTTTGTTGTTTTTGAAACAATAAACACATCAGATTCTTACTTGTGTATCCTGCATTTACTATTTAAACTCCAGCTATTGACTGTTTTAAAAATCAATTACGTTTCTTGCAATGTTTTTTGTCTTTAAAGGTCAGAAAATTGGAGGAGTGTCTGTTTCAGTTACTTAGTCTACATTATAGCATAAATTAAACCTCCATGGTTGATAAGTTCACTGTACTCTGCGGTATCTAAACAAGATTAATATGGCTCTGCTACATTCTGCTGTCCATCTATCTGCCCATCAGTTCCATTCGATGCGTTCAATGCCCCATTGAAACGAAAAGACAAAGAGACTTGGCTGAAAGGCACGGACAGTATAGAGGAGATTTGATAACTCGTTGAAAAGCATCTTTTTTTCTGCAGCAGGTTCTTAGCGGCTGTGCGGTGAAAGGCCTGCTGGGAGGTCTGACTGTATTAGTGGAGGTAGAGTTCTCTTGTGTGCTGCTCAACTGGAAAACTGCAGGACAAAGCCCGGCACTGCCTAATCCCTGCTCGGCTACGAAACAAAAGAGAAAGCTGCTGCTTTATCAAAACTACAAGGCATTCTGTGTGTCCGTGTTTGTTCGTGCGTGTGTGTGGATTGTGTGCAACTCAATTTTTTTTTTTTTTTTGCAGCTGTGTTCATACTGCGCCAAGAAAATGATTTATTCAATATTTGATGAAGTGGCAGCCAAGCTGCTAAAAAGCGACACTGGAATGTGTTGTTTAGAACTCTACTTTTTTCTTGCTTCCTCGCAGTGATTTCTAAACATGTAAATCACCTTTGGTGGGGGGATAATAGATCTGCCAGAGCTGCTTTTGCTCACCGCGGAGTGACGTTTTGTCGCCGATGATGGATTTGATCCACTTACACGTTTGTGCTCTTCGCAAGTGTGTAGGCGGTTTTATATGTAGGATGAGTGCTTTGGCTTCGTAAAGTGTTATTGTACAATTATATCCTGGCAGGATTGTTTCTTTTTATTTGTGATATATGCCGCTTTTATAGCTGTAAGTACGTCTAATGAATTTGAGTGTTTTGCATAAAAAAATAAAAATAAAAAAATGAAGCATGATGACTCGGATGGGATCAGGATGTCCAGACCAAACACCAGTATTTGTGATGGGATATGTGTGTGTTAACCATGGCTGATAGGTGGAGGGTGGGGAGCTGGGTTGAGGACACTCCTATTGTCTTGGCTGTCACGGCTGGGCGACCCCGGAGCCCTTTAGAGGCCTCAAAGGCCCCAGAGGCCAAACCACAGCAATGAGCCGGCAGGCCCCCAGGCCGTGAGAACCCCGGCCTTGGTCAATGAACGCTGGGATCATAAGGACGCTGGGAGCAACTTGCTGGGCCATCTGGAAAAGAGCGCAGGGACCCTGACACATGGCTGTCACCCTGAGGGAGACACGCAGAGATGTGGACGCAGACAATGTCGGCCCCCGTGTTTCCTGCCTCAGCTTCTGTCTTTTATTTTTTTTTTTGTCTTCCACACACACAGAGTCACGCCTAAGTGAAAACCAAGGAGGCGACGAGTGAGACGGAAAACTTTGTTGAGGAAATTTCAAAGTAAATCAAGTGGAACAAGGAATTCAGAACTTATCTATATCATTAAACACCTTAGCTACAGAAATCATATTGAATAAGATCTTCTCGTTGCATGTTTCTGAAACCGTTTAAACGAAGAGTGGAAAACCACAATCAAACGGTCGAAACACACCAGAGAAGCAACTGCAGCAGATCATCAGTTGGGGAAGGGTTGCCAGGGTAATGGATGGTGCAATGTCCAGAGAAATTGTGACAAATATTAACAGATACTGCCATCTAATCTCCAAAGACAATGTAGCAGCGTGGCATTGTTTTGCAATGTTGGATCTGAAAAAACAGCTAACTTCAAAATGAGAAAAGAAAAGAGAAGCATAGATGTTTGGTCATAATGCACAGCTTCATGTCTGGTTAAAATCAAACGCAGCATTTCAATGAAAAAATTTGTGGCAAATCAAGGAGGTGGTAGGGTGGTGGTTTGTGTTTGCCTCGCCTACAGTCAAATGCGACGCCATTTATTATTGATAAAGATGCTCTGCAGGAATGTATCTAGTTTTAGCTTTCAGATTTTTTTTCTTCCTTCTTTAATAAATAGTGACATATAGAAATCTGCTGTGTGCCTTTGTGCCCTCTAGGTTAGATTTATATCATTTAATAACTTGGAAAAGACAGAAATGACCTTGATACATAGAACTATAGAAACTGACAACAGGGTGTCCTTTTTTCTGTTTTTTTTTTTTTAAAACCATACTATAAAATGTATCTTTTAAATCGAAAAATCCTTACTGAGGTCATTTTAGGACACAAAACGTTTTCAGTCACATCAGGAAGGAAATGAATAGTCTGAACCATCTTCCCCAGCAGGTGCTGATATGTGTGGTGAGGATCTGCCCTGATAATTCAAAACGACTGATACCCGTCCAGACCAATCAACTCCCATTTCACCTTTTCAATTTTCTGTTTTTATGGTCTGTATACAAATAATTCTGGGGGAAAAAAAGCTGTAGAAGAAATAGGAAATCATTTAAATGACACTTAAAAGCATAAACTAGAGGTGCGGAGCGTTAAATATGACCGGTTGCTTTGTACCAAAGACATGTGAGAGGCAGCCTATGTATGTCTTGAATCCTTTCACCTGTCACTCCGTTTGTCTGTCCGTGTTCACGGTTCTGGCTGTATTTTCTGTCTCCTCTGTGGAGGCCATGTAAGATGTGCTCAGAGGCCCACGCACTCGCGCTCGCCCTCTTCCAAACGCGCACAGGAACCCTCGCAGACAACTCTAAAATGGAAACACTGTGACTGCGTGATGGAGCCAGCTACCATTTGAGTGGTGAGTGGTAGTCTTTTCCAGCTGAGCAGATTAGCATAGATCTCCCACGCAGACAGAGTTGACCTTCACTCTGGCAAACACTTGTCAAAATGCCAGCGATAATTACCTGTTCTCTTCGCAAACAGCGCCATGGTTTATCCACCTGCATCTCAGGAGAGGAGGATGAATCTGTAGCTCCGTTGGCTCCCCGTCTTACAATGAATAGTGCTGTTACTTTCACGCGCCTTTAATTATTTTTTTTTTTTCTCATTTTGTCAAACTGCAATCTCAAATCCTTACGAATGTTAAGGGACATGCGTGAAGTGGCATGAAAACAATTTACCAGTCAAAAAAATATTTGTATTTGGCCTCCTTTACTCTGACACCCCTAAATAAAAATCAAGTTCAACAATTTACCTTTAGAAGTCGCATGATTAGTAAATAGTACCTCCCTGTGTGTATTTGAGCCATTGCCTTAATACAATGGACCCCCACCTATTTGCAGTTCGGTATTTAAGGATTCACCTATTTGCCGATTATTCTGTGGAAAGTAACGCAAATTATTTGTGCAAAATCCACCTATCTGCAGATTCTTTAATAGAGCTTATCTAAAATATTCAAAAGAGTTGCATCTTGGGAAGCTGAAAATTTTTAGACGCAATGCTATTTGACGTGCTATTGCCTGGCGTTTGTAAAGCAGCCAGTAGAGGAGTGCCATGTATTTTTCTTTGCACTGATTGTCTCTAACCCTAAAAGAGCACAAATGAGGAAATCTACAGGTATTGCCTTGTGAGTTTGTGCTGTAATGGTTTCCACTGTATGTATTAATTTGGTGTCTGCAATTTTGAAATGTGTCAGTTTTAAGTGTTTCTAGAGGGATCCTGAAGCAGATCTCAGCTATTCACTGGCAGTTGTGGTCTCTAATCTCTATGAATTCAGGGTTTCACTGTTTTGTAAAAGTGTTGGAGGTCATTAGAGGTCCAGCAGCTTCCTTCTTTCGAATAACGCGAAAGGTTAGCAACTTGTTCTAAAAATAAATCATAACAAGTCCCATAATCACGGTACTAAAATTTCAGTATTTCATTTGAAACAGTTTTGATAAAAGATTGTATGTTTATCTTATTTATTTTTTTTAGTATTGAATATATGTTTCAAATAGAAATTATTTTGACAACATTAGCCACGACTCCAATATGGGGCACAACAGTTACAAGGAGCAAGGTGCCCTGGTCCCAGTCAAAGTTCAGATCTGTTTTCAAGGTAGTAGCTGTGACAAGAGTCATAGCTTCCTGTTCAGAGAAGCTCTCCATCTAGATTGACTGAGCTTGACAAGAAAAAGAATACAAATACACATATAGACAACACTTTTCATACTTTTGTTTGGAAAAATATGAAGATTTCCGTGTCGCAATCATTTACTGCTTTATGTTGGTCTATCACACGCGTCTAATTTTGTGGATCTATGTGTGAATACTTTTGGATGGCACTATGATCTGTAGGGATTCCTGTGTGGCACACCTGTGTCTCTGCTTGGTGTTGCAGCATATTAACCCTTCAGAAGTCAGCAAGCCGCCAGCAGCTGAAGAAATGAGTGTGAATCAAATCTCGGGAACGCTACTGCTTCTTTTGGGGGCGCTCATGTCCAGGCACATAGGGGCCGAAATGAAATTACTTTTGTCGGCCAGGGTTCGGCTCCGTCACGAATCATGTCAGGAGAAACATTGCTGGTTTTTGAGCATGGCTGGATTCGTGCCGGACGCCTGATCACCTGTATGTTCATACCTTAACATCTGTATCAATGAGTGCAGAGGTCAGAAAACAACAGAATTCCTTTCTCCTCATCTTCCTCCCTCCCCACCCTCCTCCTCTTTTCTTCCTCCCTGGGCACTCTCCTCCTCATCACTGGCTGCCCTCTCTGGTTGAGTGCTTGAATGTGCTCAGTTCGGTGATCAAAGTCTTCCTCGGTCTCTTCTCCTCCATTGCCCCCGGCTCTGTGAGTGAGTGAGTGAGTGAGTGAGTGTGTGAAAAAAAAAACCCCTGTGTGTATGTGTCATTCGGCTACAAGCATACTTCTCAGTCGTCACTTCTGCTATGTTCTCTCAGTCTCTCTGGTACTTTTTTTGGCTTCTGTGCACCATCCACCCGCCTGCTAGAGGGCAAACACACCCGCGTATACATATATATACAGTATCTACATGCACGCATGAATATATAAACCTGAAGTGATGCTTATCCGATATGACACATCCTACTTTCCTGTCTTATGCATTGTTGATCACAGAAATCTTCACTCACTGTTACCGTAGGTAATTTATGCACTGCACACACACACGCACACACACACATGCACACACACACACGCACACACCCACATACACACACACACACACACGCATCTGTCTGTCTGTGTATGTATGGATGCTGCAGGGCGCCTGATAACCAGAGCTGCATGACTCACAGTAAACTATTAAATATTGTGTGTTTGTTTCAGCAGAAACACGGCGTTAAACATCTTTTTAATTCCAAGGTCACATTTATTTTTTATTTGTTTCATCCTCATGCGCCTCCAGGAACAGAAAATACATGAAATTGTCAAAGACGAGTGTTTAGGAAAAAAAAAAAAAAAAAAAAACATTCCAGTAACTGTAAATCAGTCTTGAACGTCTTGTTTTTGTGCTCACATATAACCCCGGAGAGCGCTGATTCGTCACCACTGACTCTTTTCGTTCGTCACGGTGAAAGGAGGTGTCATGTGCAGGAAATTTTCCGATCTGAGACTGTTTCAGAAGATGAATCCGGGCCTTGTCTCACACTTTCCCTTCATCCTGTTTATCCTTGTCACTCATATTCCTCCACTTCTTGCTCTGCTCCTCTCTGTTTTGCCTCAGTATTATTCCCGCACCTTTAGTCCGGGGTCAAGGCGGCGGCGGCGCTTTAAACGTGTTTACTGTGTCGACGCTGCTGTTGCGAGTCAGCCGAAGACAGTAACAGGTGCCTGTCAACAGACGGCCTGATCTCCAGTGCATTAAAAGGATCTGTGCAATAGACGAGGATTAGTGTCGCCTGGCATTGTTTATTTGCTAATTCCGTCTCCGAGGTATTTGTGGAAAATGGGCGTGAATAATTGAAAGCAATTTCTAGTGGACACAACGAAGCTATCAGCGAACTGTGGGAGATTAATGAGTAGGGGGTGAAACACGGTGCTCCAAACCTTTCCCAAACACCCACAGAGACCGCGAGCTCGTAAACAAAAACCGAATATGCATTGTTCCAGAGGTGGATAAAAGCTTTGAAACGGAAAGCGGGCATGGATCGGGAAGGGAACGGAGTGGTCGGCTTAAACACAGAATGTGTCAAAGCATGATGCTAAAGCATTAAGGTGCCTTTTACTTATCAGCAATTAGCATTTCTAAATTGAACCGGTACATTCCAGATCCATAAACTGTTCTTGCGTCTAAACTCCTGATTTGAGATCAGAAGGAATACTTTGCAAAAAATTATATGCAAGCTTTAATTGTTTAACTTTAGGTTAACAAAAATGATTTTTGACAGATTTATTTGATCAGTCTGCAAGGTGGCAATGTCTTAAGCTGAGCTATTTTGCAACAAGAATGGTCTGATTTTAAATTGTGATTGAGGTCTTGTAGTTTCTGTAGTTCTCCCCGTGCATACATGGCTTTTCTCTGCAATCTCTGGTCTCCTCCCACAGTCCATAAACATGACTGTTGGGTTAATTGTTGATTCAAATATTGCTCTTAGCTGTGAGTAGGTGGTTTCATGGCTGTTTTGTCCCGTTTGTCTTTCTTTTGCCCTGTGATGGACACCCTACTGTGAAATTCATTACTTTGTATCTCTAATGCCACATGGCGATGGTGTTGCGCTGTCCCACATCAAGCGAAGTACAAGCGGAGCACAGTGAGAAGCTCAGTAACCCTTGTTGAACACTGATCATGGAACACTGCAGCGAATAGTTGCGAAGCGAGTAGACTCGAGATTTCTCTCAAACTGCGCCAGAAATTATTGGCTCAATGGGGGAAAAAAAATAAATAAACACTTTTTTTGCAACTCTACATTGCTCTTTTGATCATACTTTATCTTCTATTGTAATCATGAAGGTGTAAACCACCCAATTCAACAACCTACATGATTGAAAGCATTTTTTTTCTACCCCCCACAAGTTCCTTGGCCATGTTGTCTTTGTACCAAACCTGTACTTGTGACAATTAGAGCCTCTGTGGCATCTTTCAGATCAGCTTTTTACAGCCACTGATGGGAGTTCTCAGTATCTCAGCCACTTCTTGAGTCTGCCAATGGCTCATGCTGTGCAGGGACTTACTCTTTCATGGAGTTTGCTTGTCTTTCTCTTTTTCCACCATGAGTTTCTGCTGCCTGAGGCATTTGCTTTGCAGTTCATTGCTGGGGGCCATTTTCCTGATCTAGTCCTGGATCTTTGAGCTTTTGTCCTGCATAGTGGCCTTGCGATTCTCTACCCACTGCCTCAATCCATGAGCTTTGTGTCGTAGTCGGAACGTGCTAGACTTGAGTTGAAACCTTGCATTCCTTGTAAAGAGCTTTGTTGCCTTAATTTTTTGTAGCTTTTATGTCACATTTATACCAGTGATGTATCCGGTGACTAACAGGATAAATTTGTTTATTCTTACCATTTAGGAGGCTATTCTGCACCTGCATTTTTATTTTATATTTTTTTCCTTTTCATACCTAATCTTTTTGCTGACAGTGTTTCAGTGGTTTTGAAAGTCTGCCAAGTTGATTCCTGATTTTTGACCATCTTGCCTTTGACAATAAATAGCTCTCAAAGTAAAGACGTGTAAAAATCCTTAAATATTAAACTTTTTCTGTGGTACTATAATCTAACTTTGAAAATGTTTGAAAAATACTCATTTTGTTTTGAGTGCATTTAATGAATAGAGAAAGAAAAAAAATCAAGGTTAAGACATAATATATTTATTGAAATTATATATATTATGGGCTGCCTTTATTTGTACCTGCAGCAATTCTAATATGGCACATGCTAAAGAAGCTTATTAGATAGAAATGTGGGAAGAAACTTTAATTAGGGATCAACACATTTCTGTCTCCCTAGAGTGAAATAAGATGTGACCCTGAGGCCCATTCCTCTTATTCACTGTTCTAAACTCAACTCAACTCGAGTAAGTTACACATATAGTCTGTCATCTTCAGAAGTCAGGTAACGACAATAACTACTCATGTAAACCTTAAGGCTGGTTGACGACCCACCACATCTTGCCATACAGTTATGGGGACTTTAAGGGAGATAAGAAACCTTCAAATTTCATTCTTGGGGGATTATAACAAAGAATGACAGCTCCAGTGTCCATTAAAACAAGTAGCCTCCTTGTAGGAGCAAAGGGTGACACAATGAAATGTTCAAGGTAAAAAAAATATGTATTGGTTGCATTTGAACCAGAAGCTTCACAGTAACATGTAGTAAAAAAGGAGCCAACGTTGGTCCTAGCTTTTCTTGAGAGGGAGTCCAGCACATCGGAGACCTAGATAAAGCAGATTCTTTAAAAGTGTGGTCTCACAGCAATACTGCTGGTATCTGTTTAACAACTGACATTTCAGGTGAATGCAAAACCTGTGATGAATATGTGGAGCAATACCTCAGCCTACTGGAGGTTCTGCGATGTTGTGAGCCTGTTTCTCCTTCAAAAACCCAGGAACCTTGTTACCATTAACAGAATTATGGGTTCTTAAAAATGAATGGACATTTTAACAAAAAAAAAATTGTAAAAAGAATGGCCTCTGCCAGAAAACTGAAAAGTAGTTTACATTAAACATATGCCAAAATGAATACAGAAATAATTCACAGGACACAAAATTATTTTTTATGGCCGTTTAATCTCAGACAGAAATCCTTCAATGAGAATACACATATATTCATATATTTTATGTTGATCCTATTTCCAAATACATCTCTGCACACAGAGCTGATAAACACGTTGTTGGCACTCGGGTAAAAAGAACGGCAGTTAGCAGAGACTTGTCATTATGCGACACCAAATTTTATAATGAATTCCAGCTGGGTTTGAGCCAAAGAGTGGATGATGCCATTTTTAACTGACCGAGGAATTTGCCATAATTTAATTTTCCAGCTAAGCCCTGTGCTGGCACTAGAACATTTCTCACACATGGTGGCGAAGTTAATGACAAAACGGCTCACTAGCTTCATGTTCTGCGAACTGACAAAACAACACGTTTTCCCTCAAAGCTGTAATGATGATTAACTGAATATGATCTGCAGAACTGACCTGATATCTTTTGCATTGGGAAAAGGCTACATAAGCTTCTCCTAAAATCAGCAGTTTGAAAAGGTTTTGTTCTCGGTAGTTCATAGGGATGACGGCATACGACTCTCTGTGTCTGTTTGTAGAATATCCAACCTCCACTTGAGTCCTGTCGACAGTGGTGATCTCTCACTCTCTCTTTGCTACATCTTGACCCGTTCACCCCCCATCTCTCTATATATTCCCCTGTCCCTTCATCTTCCATGCCCATGCCCTTAGTGATAGCTACTCAGATTGAGAGACCGTGTGCTGATGGTCCTTATGTCAAGAACAGCGGGTACTCGTAGCACGTTTCCTCTGTGCGCAGTGGTTTGTATGCTCAATGGATGCTACTTTATGAAGCAGCCGATACAAACAGCTATGCAAATGAAATTCTTCCTCACTCCTGCTACGAGCCATATTCAACAACAGCAAATCTGAGAATATTACTCATCATGTTGTATTATACTGAGCATTTCGGAGGGAAAAGCAGGCTTCGCTAAGTCCCCTGTTTTCATTCCAAATGCCAGAATGAGCACTGATGCTTTATTGATTTAAAGCTGTACCACGCTCTGCTGGGGTGAAGATAGGCACGCTTTGGTTACACAGGGATGAAAATTGTTTGCTTATGTACTCAGGTAGACCGGTACATCCTGCTACTGTGACTCCAAGGCTTGACTTCTGCAGAAACACCTGTCTCTGTGCTCTGATTGCAATAAGTAGTTATGTAAGTCACTATTACATTTATTTGTCCCTAAACCAGCCCGGACCTTGTTCTCCAAGAAGGCACTCACTGGATGCTAACGTCTAATTTGGGCAATCGGTCCTTATTAGGATGGTTGAAAATCCAAGAGATCAGCTGAAAAACTCTCAACCAGCTGGTGGGCACAAACTACCGAGCCACATTTAAAGTCAATTGGATCACATTTACTCCCGGCACTGAAGCCTGCGCTCAGCTCCACTGCATTGTCCTGATCATGTCTGAAGACCTAATTGCACTGAGTTACCGCCAAGTGGCTGGCTGATTAGATGTTTGCTTTAAAGCGGATCAGAAATGCTGCAGTCAGGGAAGTTCCCATTAACTATTAGTGAAGCCAAACTTGCACATAGTACTTTTTGTATTGAATGGAAATGCCATTATTCCGCCTCATGGTGACAGAAAATACAAAGAGATTCCAAAGGACAGAAATAAAATGGTTGATGGAGAAAACAATAATAAATTATTTTATATAACTGATGTTTTTTTTATAAGTCACAAAAATAATAGCTGTTGCGCTGTTATGTTATCTAAAATAACGTTTTACATGCATCTAAATGAAAGGTGTGAGTTGGGATGAAAATTGGGGACGAATTTATAATGTATTTCTAGAAAAGGCAGAGTAAGTTACTTTGATAGTTATTGATATAGGCTTTATGGACATTTACTAAGCGCAGCATTAGAATCAGGGGATGCACACAGACATATAAAAACGTACATGACCTGTGATTAATACCTTAATCTTTTTTCTTGGCCCAGAAAGGAGGTGATTTTGATTGGTTGGGTAGAGACAGAAGTTGAAGGACAAGGGCACCGAGCAAACAAGAACCTCTACTGTTTGCACATAAAACCTCCAAGACTTTAAACAAAATGAATCTCATCTATGTTCTTTCACTTTCTGTATCCTATGTATTCAGTTTATGTTGACAACAAATAAAGTCAGAGAATTGTACAATGAATGGAGTAGTCAAAGTAATTATTTTATCTGGACCAGTGTAATAGCTGTTGTTTTTCAGCTTTAAGAAAAGGTAATTAGACCATGTTATTCATTTTGTTACTTGGTTTTATTCTTGTGTTTCTAATTAAGTGATAATCTTATTCTAGTGCATGCCTATGCACAATGTATGTTGTGTTTTGTGATGCTCAAACAAACTCATTTTTGGACTGAATGTGCAGCAGACTGGCTTGGCTGATTTTTCATTCTTATTGTTTTTGTCTAATGTGTTTTTTTATATTAATCTTACTGAATGATCACAAATGAATTATCAGTAAAAAAACAACAACAACAAACAAACAAAAAACTGCTTCATCTCGAAGATTAGCATATATCCTGAGGATAAACAGACTTTTTTTTGGAAGATGTTCCCGTTAATGGACCAACAGACCCGCATCAGTCTATTAAAGAGGCATCAGATGACACTTCAGTTGCTGAAACCACAAAGGCTTGGAACAAATCAAAGGGGGACAGTCGTACATCTGCTCAATGAACCCAGGTGTGTGTATGTCTTCATCTGTCCTTGTGTTTCTGCAGTGGATTACTGTCTAAGCTTGTGTGTTTGGGAGAGTGTTGTGCGTTTTTTTTTTTTTTTTTTTTCTTCTTAATGGTACATCCATGCTAAATTGGCCCCTCAATGCAGTGCTCTGTGTCTGTGGTTTTGTGAGCTACAAGTGTAGAGAAACAAAGCGAGCCAGGGAGCTTCAAAGCAGGTGGGTGACATTTTGGGCTTTCAATCTTCAAAGCTCTATTTGCTTTTGTAGTTCCTCTTTGACTATAATTATATATTTTTTTTCTCTAAAGGTTTACAGCTGTCTGAAAACGTGGAGTAGAAGTTGAGGGCCATTTCATAAGAACATCATTCAAGGTTTAACAATGAGCCGCCTTTGTTTTTTAATACATTAACACCTGTAATTTGGGTAGTTCTGAATGCATTTCAACCTTAAAGCAACATATAGAAAGCGATATCACAGTGATACTCTTTATTGGTAACTATTGACTTCGAATTGATCATGACCACCCCTCTGCCCCACCCCTCCCAACCTTTTCCTCACCAGTGAGTGCCTCCAGATGGGGGTATATGTGGAACCTATCCCATCCCTTTATTTCCATTCACCTCTCCTCTTCTTCTCTTCCTTCCAAGTGCCTCTCTATAATTCATGTCCAGGTGCAGCAGCAGCTTTCTTTGGCAGGGGGGCTTGAAAAGGAAAAAGGGGACAGATGTTCAATTTTCACTTCCTTTGTGCCGCTCTCCATACGTGTCCATATGTGGGCACACCTCTTGTTGCCCACGATGCAGATTGCGGCGTCTCCGTACTTCGCATGAAGCAGTAATTAAATCGAGTCACGGCCATGACTAACTGCTGGCTGGACGGTGCTTCATGTGGATCCATGGATATGACATGGTGTGCATGTTGTATAAATAGAAATAATGAACCGGGTTTGTTGTTTTGTTGTTTTCTAAGAATGTTGGTTGCAACTGATTTTTCGATCCTGCAGGCATCATGAGAGGCTTTATGCAAAGACATGCGCATGGTGCAGCTGTATTTACATGTAGCTTTTGTGGAGCTTGCAACCCCCCCCCCACCGATTGTTTGACTGACTGAACACTGCTTCTTGGTACCTCTACTGCAAACTAACAAGTACTGTTCAGTTCAGAGTGGAGTGTGCAATTTAAGGCATTTACGTATAGTTGCAGTTGTAAAAGCTGAATGCGTTTTTCCTCTCACTACTGAATTTAGTGCAGCTGAAATGTCTTTTAGGACAGCGATCTTTCCAAATACAGAGAGATTGTGAAGGTTTACAGAAGAAAAGTGGCAAACGTTTACAGCCTGACGAACCCACCCACATAAATTGTCCGATTAATGTTTTTTGTTGTTGTGTTTATAACTCGTGAACTTTAAAATGAGCATAGGAAATGTTTATAAAATGATTATGAAAAATGAATGTATTTAGGAGTTGTTCTAGATCTGTAATGTCTGCCTACCAGCTTGTTTCAGAGTCTCCCTAGTATTGGGAGTGATTACTGTGATTATGGCTTTTGATTTTAACTCATGTTCACCAAAACATCAGGATATAGTTTTCCCAGCAGCTCCAACACATTGTTTTCTGGGCAGAAGACACTGTCAACATTTGATAGTGTCCACTTGGACTCAGAAACCCTGAAACCGATTTGGTCGAAAACAAAATCACATAAATCTCTTATTTGTGACCCTTGTTTTCCAGGAATTGAACATCAGAAGAAACAGTTGTTTTCATGCAGGTCGGCTCTAACTTGTGCTTGACTAACAGCTCCGCTGCCCTGCCTTTACACACTGAAAACAGTTTGTCCTCACTCGGTCAGAGGGGAAAGCTGCCAGCTTTCTCTGCAGTTATTCAAGCTGGGTTTTTTTTTTTTTTATTGTTCATACATCATTGAATGGTTTTGTAAGCACCAACAAAACTCTTGCATGGTAGCACATGGAGCCAAAAAGAACCAAACAAAACAAAAAAAAACTTTTCCTCGAGCAACAGTGGCTCCTGCAAGCATCCTCATGGAGTATCTCTCACATTCAAGATTCAGAGTGAAAATTAGAGAATTCAGGAAGCATTTTACATGTTTATATATATATATATATATATCTGATTACTGGCAAGGCATAGCTGTTTATTGCACGGATCAACGGACGATGTGCTCAACGAATGTCTCAGGCAATGGGGAACAGAGGACAAGGTGCTGGAGGAA
>NW_006800010.1:1913734-1945727 GCF_000485575.1 Poecilia formosa | reverse complement strand
GCCTCTGGTAGAGGACCCGAGCTCAGAGGATGAAAGAGACCACCCACGGAGGGTGAGAGGGGAATTTTTATATATATATAATTTTTTTTTTTTTCAGAAAACAAGGATTCCTGCACTGATTGGAGACATTAAAATACTGATTTTTTTTTAATTTTCCCTTTCTGTCCCATAATAACTAGAAATTAAGGTTAAAATTATTTCAAAATTATTAGAAATCCTTTGACACTTCATGTGATTGATTATGTAACCTCACAGATATAACTATGATTTTACCTACGTATGTCCAGTGACAAGAGAGACAGTTTTCGTTCTCAACAGACGAAGCATACATCACAGTGTATGGAATATTCTTGCTAATTCATTAAATGATTATGTTTTGATGATTTTTTTTTAAAAGCTTTTCAAGCTGGTTTTAAAGATGGTGCTGGTAGCGAACTTACAAAACTGATATTAAACAGCTGTAGAGTGTTTCTGTCTGTTGCATTTGTTTTTAAATAAACCCGTGATTGTACTTTTTTGCATTAAAGTCAGTCAGAATAATAAAAGGCATCATAAATGCATATATGAATGGGAATGGAAAAGTGGCAAATTCCCTTGGCATGCCTTTTCAAGTCTAGTTTCATTTATACAAGCACAATGCTGCGCTTTTATCATCGGCATGTCCGTGTTTTTATCTTTTACATTATGAGCATTAAAACTAGCAATTGTGGACTCACCTTGTTGTGTGAAATGCAATAGTAATTTCAACATAGTAACATCGTAATGGCTCTTTCTGGAACTTATATCTGTTTTTCCTTTATGGGTAATTTGGCTGTACAATCCTGGATGTGTCGGTCGCTGTGTGTGAGAGAGGCATTTTAAAATAGGTTGGCACTAATCCCCTTTAAAATGTCATATAGCCTTCTGAAAGGGAAAGGAAATGTAGGAGGAAGTATAAAGGAAAAGGAGATGAATTATGGATGAGTTTTAAAAAGGATGTTACTCCCTGCCCTTCTCATTGTTTTCACATTCTTCCTCCTTTCTCTTCATCCCCTGATACTCTCCTTTCTCTATGTCCTCTGTGTCCTCTGCCTCGTCCTAAATCGATATGGGCTGGCTGTCATGGGTCAGTGGCCTGTATGTTTTGGAATGGACCACTACAGAGGGTTATTGTGGCTCCCAGGGTCCTTTCAGGAGGTGGCTGCTTGTTGCTCAAATGCAAACCTGTTCCCAGTTTAACTACTATGCCCACTTTTAGGCTTATGTTGTTGATGTATATTCTCAGCCGCACAGAAAGGCACTTTTATTCTAAAGGCAAATTCAACATAAGTATTCTACACCACAAATAACTGCTTAAAATGCTTGTCGTGTGTATTTTAGTAACATATTGTTACTATCTTGGCTCTTTGCAGTCTTGCTATCCAGTCATTCCTCCAGGATTGCCTTCAGTACTGATCTATGATGAGTTGTACTTATAAGACATTCTTGACATCAACCATCGTTTTAGTCCACACGATCAGCATTTTTGCAGCATTAGTAAAACAAAGCCACTTACTAGTAACACATTTTGCAAACTAGTCACACTTTTATCTTACCACATCCACCATCAGTTAGATCACAAACAGTCCCACAGCTTTTGAAGCAATGGGTGAAGCTTTAAACTGCTACCTTTCTAAGCTTTTTGTATCCTCTAGCTGTGCTACAGCTAATAATATTTTGGTCAGCTCAAACCATCTTTGCCTTCGTTTGTTTGGTTTAGATAGGATTTTAAAGAAGCTACATCTCAATCTGCTCTTGAACGTGATCCTTCTTCATATTTTAACATCTTTTATGTAAACATCTTAGAAATCAATGTGACTCAGTAAAACTGTCCAAGGAATGATTATGTGTTTGAGATTATGAGCACGTTTAAATAAGACTGCTTTGTATGTGTTTTGCAGTGCTGGCGAGTATTTAGCCACAGGCATCCTCACACTCCAAGTCCAATTACCTGTGTTAAGGCCACGTCTCAGACAGGGGGATTACAACATATTATTCTTACACAAACAACAGTCTTTCTGCCCACCAGCCTGCAGGCAGCCACTGACAAGGAACCAGGGAAAGTGTGAGAGGTGTTACATTAGCACCTGGATGTGTGAACAGCAGCCTGCTGACCTTTTATCTGTGGCTGATACACTAGCTAGAAAGTTGTTCAACCCCCTGTAGATTTTATATATTGCCCTCAATTTTTCAGTCTCTTCTCCCCATGCCTCTCACTTTGTTTGTCCTTTCTTGTCTCTATCTTTATTTTCTTTCTTTTTTTTTTTTTGCTGCGATTTTGTTCCTTTATTTCCTTGTCCTTTTTGGTGACAGTTTGCAGTTTTACTGATAAATGTTAGTCAAAGTGTCCCATCTCTCATTCTGGACTGGTTGTCACCACTTTGAATTACCTTTTAATACGTTTGTGGTGCAAAACAATCCATTTAGTTGCTATTCAAGTTGCTTCCTGTTCCCCCTCACAAAGACTCGGCTGTCACAAGGATTCTTAATCCACAAGTTTTTACTTTTACTGTTTTTTGTCATTTTCCTTGGCTACGTAGCCTGTACAAATTGCAGTGCCTGAATATCCTCGAGGCACACAACTTCCTTCAAGTCACCTGCCAGGGGCTCTAATTAGACTGATAAGCAGTGCAACTGGAATCAGCTCTTCCTGGTAATCAGCCCCACGGAGCCTCGACAGAAGGCTAAATGAGGAGGAGATGAGCCATGCAGCCCAACAGGTGTCCTTAAAAAGACAGGCAACTATTCCTATAGAGTCTTGTCTTTTTCCTTTCCCTCCAAACTGCTTGATAGTTCGGTTCAGTAGGGTTTGAAACACGGAGAGATTTTGTGGATATTTAGGAAATTAATTCTGGAAAACAAAAAACAGTACGGTGCCCTTCCGTGGTGTATAGATTTAATCATCATGCTGTGACTTTGAATCGCTCTCTCGCCTCACTTTTAAAAGGAATTGTTTTGGAAACTCTGCTGTAAAATGATTGATTAGGTGTGGAGCGAATTTTAACAAACACACTCGTCAAAGTGTGTAGTTTGATTTCTGAATCGCTTCCCGTCCTGAATGCATGTTTTCTCGCTCCTTTTCTCTTTGCAGCCGCAGCTGCTCTGCTTTAGACATATAATAATGATTATCACATTTTGTCCTAAAGCAAAGTAGCAATGCCAGGCGGGCTGAATACAAAATGATTTGTGAACTAATAAAGTCTCAGAAGGGAAATGTCATATTTCACGTTTTGACACCTGCATGAGGCTGTTGTGTGACACTTTCATTTTGCGCCCACCACTCCCAGCTGTACAAAGAAAGGCAACGTGGTGAGATTAACGCTGGAGCTGCCAGGATGCCTCATGGAGACAGAGATAGGCGAGCTCATAGGACGCAGCTCTCAGATGCTTGATCCACTCTGTGAGAAGACGCGCACTAACATCTGTAGACAGTCACTAAAAGGCCGCGTGTCCAGTAGTCTCTACCAGATGGGAAAACGCAGTGGCCTCCTCTGAAAAATTGTAAACGTTGCACAAAACCTGCTTTAACTCCAGTTGTTAAAAATTATTTGCAAAGAGCCAAAGCACAGAGTTTCATATCCCCGAACAATTTCTTGATCCCGTTTTCTTCTTTTATGAATGCAGGTCACATCAGGGTTGTAAAGTGTTCACACTGGAGCCTGATTATGGCCGAGTTTAATTAGTAGTATGAGTGACCACACACAAAAAAAAAAAGAAAAAAAATGCAATTGAGAATCAAGACCTACTGTGTGAACGTACCCTAAAACATCTGTCAGCTCTCTTCTTAAAAAAGTGCAGCATAACTGTGAAGTAGAATGAATAATGCATAAATGTTACTTGCAAAATCCTATATGTGGCAGAATAGTAAGCCAGCATATAACTCTAAAAACATCAACATGTTGCTGGGAGCTTTTAGTCAGCAAGGAAATGGAAGCTGGTCAGATTTAATGAAAAATTAACGGAACTCAATTTGATTTCATTTGTTTTTATTTGACAAACAAATACACTGTTTATCGATGAAGATTTTGAACAGCAGAAATGTAAATGCGACCAAGTTTAGCCAAGACAAATTCTTGCCACTATTGTCAGATTCACAGCTATACCATATTTTCTGTTGGTGTATGTCATATAACAGCAATCGAACCTATAAAATATGTTGTTGTTGTTGTGATGTGATGTGATAAAATGTGTTACATTTCACAGAGCGCCAATTATTTTCCAAAGTTTTCTCGATCCAAAGAGTTCAACAATCTCCAAACTGAACAACCAGATCTGATTTCTGAATTTATCTTGCCGTGTATCAAATTAGTCATAGATGTGATGTTAGTTGGGCTCTTATTGCCAACACAAATATTGTTTTGGCTTTAAACTATGAGCTGCAGCATGTGTTGCAGTCATGGATGGTTGACGATACGTCTTATTCTTCAGATCAAACGTGCTTGATTACAATTAGAGCCCAGCGGCACCCTTCTGCTCACCCCTGCTTTACTCCACCTCATCCTCTCCCTCGTCCTCGTGACTTGAGTGATGGCGTTTGTGATTCCTAATGACAGTCGGAACAAATCTACGGTAATGAGGTCACGTCGGCATCTTTTCGCTGAAATCACCCTTCACACTTCTGTACAGTCAACCTGTCTCTGAAAGCCAGACGTGGCTCTGCCTTCGAGCTCCAGTGAACCAACATGAATCTGCTCAGCTGTTTCCTCCAGGAAACTTCCCTCGCAGTCAAAATGGGTACGCTGTCCTACCTGTGATTTTCTCTCTCTCTCTCTCTCTCTCTCTCTCTCTCTCTGTCTCTCTCTCTGTCTGTGCTCAGAATGACATGTTGAGTCACTGAGACTCACATCCTGCCATTAAATTAATGCTTCCTCTCATTTCCAGACCTGCCGTATGATGTCTTTTATGTTTATTCAGGCTTTTCCATGTGGGTGTTTTAAGATGACAAGGGTTTTTTTTAATAAATTTACCTGCATGAAGACAGACGAAGAATGTGTACATGCTTGCACGAGCACCCACCTTCCACTTATTGCTGTGTGTTTTCTCCTGCCGCGAGCAGGATGTCTGCACCAACACACCGCTGCAATTCGCTCGAGCCATTAGCTTGTGGAGAGGGAATTGTGGATGAAAAGCACCGCCGTGTGTAACTGTGAATATGCACAATATGTGTACGTGTGGGTGTGGCCTTTTTGTGTACCATCTTGTATGCTTAATGTAAGTGTGTGAGTGTGTGGGTGTGTGTCCTTTGCCCAGTGATGTGGTTAGTAATGTGGAGACCTGCAGGAGACGGTCCATGGAGAGAGCCTGCAGGATAATTGCTACCACAGTGACAGGTAGGGCTGCCTCTGTCAGAGTTCTCTCAGTGGGGAAGCAGAGGAAGAGTGTCTGGGCGTGTGTGAATGCATGCATGCATGTATGCATGCATGCATGTATGTGTGTGTGTTCAGCTTAATTTTACTGTCCCTTCCCCTAAAAGGATCTCTTTAAATAGGGGCAAGCCTGCAGACGTACTCCAGCAGCTTTAATTTATTATTCTGAAAATTGTACTCATGTAAAAATGTTTTTGTTTTTTTTTAACCTGGCTTTCAAAAATCTTGGTGTCACAGTGCAGAAACTCATAAAAACCTGTTTATTTATTTCCCATTTTGTTGCACTGTAAACAACATCTTCTGTGCATTTGACTGGGTATTTATGGAATAGAGCAGCAGAAAGTAGTTTATAATTGAGAGGTGAAAAAAGAAGGATACAATGTTTTATTTTAATTGATAAGACACATTTCTGATAAATTTCTATAAATAAATGGTTGTCAAAATTAATATTAAGAACAAATTAGAATTTGTGGGAAACATCAGAGGCTTTTCACCAACCATGATTTCTCCATCTAACATGGCTGCCTTGTTTGTAAAAATTTGCAATATCTGCTTTAAAAGTATTTATTTTTGCATTTTTTGTATTATGTTTTAAAAGTATTCGAAAGTCCTTTGTGTGTTGCTGTAACTAGGCAGTAATTTAGAATAGCCACTGAGTCCAGCAAGTGTCTGGACTCAGTGGTGGTGTTTGAACCACAGACTGGAATGTGTCTAAATTCAGGTCCTTTGAAGAATCGAGGCCTGCCAGTTATATTTTATTCTTATTTCTTGATTCTTATTAATACATCGATATAAAAACCACCAGATTGTAATATACTTATATTTCAAACTGTAATCCATCTCCTGCTTCATTTGCGATTGTTATGAGAACAAAAATCTCCTGTTTGGCCCTGCAATAAATCTTGAGATATGGTGGACCTCAAGGATACAAACGACTCCAGTCCTTCAAATTCTGTGAAAAGTCGAACTCATTTGTTGGCCACATTTGGAGGAGCTTTCGAATTTGGACAGCCTTCTTTGTGATGTAATTGGCCTTCGAACGCGGCCCCTGAATGTGGCACTGTATTTAGTGAATGTAATTTACAGGCCCGAGGTGTGAAACTGCAATAAATTTTCTACACACAGTCATACAGTTTAAGTGTTTGCTTTGTAACATGCCGGACTTCTGACCGCCAAGATCGCTGCAGATGTGAATTATTTACCTCGTCTCTCACTGTAAACCACAAACCTTTCCACTCCTTTTAAGCGATTGTCAGATGCGATTTGTGTGTGGCGCGTGTCACACATCTGCCAACTGTCATCTCCAAGATGCGGCGTAAACGATCTGAGCGCGCCCCGGTGAGAATGCAGAGTGACATCTGCGCAGGGAGGGTTGGCGGGGGTGGGGGGAGGTGGTTGGGTTTCTCCCACATCTGGAGTCATGTGCCGTCCAAGTCATTTGCCAGTGCTTCTTCCTTCCCCTGGTCTCCTGCAGTCCGTGAAGAATTGGTGTCAGCACCTATCAGAGGCAAAATGCCTATTCTACACAGAGTGTCAGAGCAGCCACAATCTATTAATCAACACGGCAGCAAAGAAAAAGATATTATGTAGGCGGTGGTTGGTTGTTCTGTGTTGGCGTGTCTGCTAGCTCAAGAGCAGCAGGCAAAGCCTCATCTAGGTGCATTACTCAGGCATCGTCGAGAGGGCTCTCTAATGAGGCGGGATGCAATTATAAATGTCATATGTGCTCTGTTTGAGAAAGGAAGAGGCTTGAAAACGGTCTGATAGTGACGCCAGTGGACTCAAAGTGCATGCTGATTGCAGGACTCCAGTCACCACAGATCCAAACAGAGGCTATTTAATTATTTTCTTTATAATGCATCAACTCGACAATCAATTTTCGTTCGCTTATTTGCAGCGTTTTACCTCCGAGTTCATCGTCGTTGCATTTATGTAGACAGCAAAGGGGCCTGGTGTGTTGATTTAGGCTGAATAACAGCAGTTGGTTTGTTTGGGGGGCACTGTTGGCCTTATCCGCAGGAAACGATCGATTGGGGTGAATAAACAGCGAGCCAGCCAGGACCCCTGCTGCTAACAGCATGGCTGTACCATGTGACAGGCATGGGGCTTTTTGATTGGCACTCCTTATTGGATATTTGAGCTTAATGATGTTATGATGTTTGGTTTACTGGGAGAGACTTGTTTTATTTGCGACAGAGATATTTGGCTCAGTGTAACTCCATATGGCCTTCAAGGGGATTTAAGTGACTGTTACTGTTTATTAAACTATTTTTGCTCTTATTAGACTTGCAAATAAGCTGGTATTTAAGACGAGAGAGTAATTAAAGGGACAGACATTTCTCAGACTGATATGATTTGACATTACTCAAAAAAAATTAGACAAAAAAAAAAGAATCAACCTTTAATACTTTCGAAATGGTTAATCCTCGAAAAGTCCTAAATGACTCCTTTCTTTTGCATATATTTTGGAATTTTGTTAAATTAGAGAATGATCTTTTAGCATGTGGTCAGACAGATCCTCTTTAACAGTTATCTTGATTTTAAATGGCTAAAGTTGAACAAAAAATTGGCAACCAGAGTTAAGTCGTGATTTGCATTGTGTTCGTAATTGTTTGCACTTTTTTTAAATTTTGTTTTATATATTTTTTAATCTTTGTTAAAGAAATCATTCTAAAACTGCTTTTTCGTATCAACTGTCTTTGTCCAATAATAAATTATGTCAGATTAAAGTGTGACAAAAAGTACACTTTTTGTACTTTTCACTTTAGAAAAGCACACTTTTCTAAAATGAAAGATAGTGATTAAGAGTACAAAACTTAGGGAATTAACAAATATTCATATTTTCAAAAAAGTGAAACTTCCAAAGGTATAGGAGCTGAAATTGTATTACTTATTAAAGAAAAAATGACAAATGACAAAAGCTTTTTAACTTCTAATTAACCAAAACCTGACCAAATTTAATCAGGTTATTACTCATTCATGATAAATTAATTAAAATCAAGGGTTAAATGACTCTAGATAGAACAACCTGAAATTGATAAACCCGCTACCCAGTCCTTTTTAAGTAGCTAAACATATAAGGATTTTATATATTATTGATCAAGACTAAGATGTCAAAAGGGAGGATTTAAAAAAATAAAATCTCTTTACCATAAATCTTAAAGTATGTCAAAAGCGGCTTTCTCTAGTTTGCATTCATACGTTATAGTCTTGTAGTTGGCAACAGCTCAGCGACATGGAAATGCTGAAGTATATTTTTTGACCTTTACCTTGTTTTATAAATCATGCCTGGTTTTCTTTCTTTACTTTTCAGTATAAGATATTCAGCAAGCAACAATGCATTAAATTCATGTTAATTTAAAAGGTAATGTCCAGTGTATGGGGGGTTTGGAAGGATAAAAGTAATACGAGTCTGAATCGGTCTGATGTGTAACTATTTTTTTAATTGTGATTTGAGAAAGAAATTTTGAAGGTTGTACATCTGCCTTCGCACGTTTTCCCATGTAGCCATCTTGGATTTGAGTGTCTGTTGCTTTCATATATCTTTTATTTTTTTTTAAAACTTTGTGTCTTTTTATTTGTTCTCTACTTCTTTAACGAATAGATTTCTTTATATTTTCATCACAAAAGCCTCAATTTTTCAATGAACCCTTGAAGTGATCTTGGGTGAAGATTATCTTTTCAAATTGGCTTTCATCCAGCGCATTTTTAGAACTCTCTTGTTTTGTTCAGTTTGTTTGGCCACTAAAGTCTTGACCATGAATCATTGAAGCATACATTTCAAACATAAGGAGTGAACGAGTGCCGTGTCTACGCATTAAAACGTGACTCAGGCAAGAAAGTAGTTATAAAACAGATCGTTAGAAATCAACAGCCTTTCACAGTGACACAAATTGCTATTTTGCTGAATGTATGAAAAACGCGAAAGATAAACCGATTGACTAAAAATTCCGACAAAAACTTCAAGTGTGCAGTGAAAGATCTATAGATTGTGTCAATATTTTTGGAGATTTTGGAGAAACTGATGTTTGTTCTGGGCTCAAACTTCTTTTGCTGTGACCACAGCATGAAATGGGCAACTTTAGAAAATGGAAGAGTCGATTCACGATTTTTGTTGTCTCCTACTTGTCAGCTTTGTCGTGTTTTTAAGCACACACTGCACGATATGTTGTCATGGCCAAAGTTAAAAACCAACTGAAAGCTCGTTTGAGCTCTTTATGAAAGACCCCTGAAAAGATTACAAGAAAGTCTCTCCTTGAAATCAAAGTAGAAAAAAAATACATTGGTTATATTGTTTAAAACCTTTATGGTGGTGTATATATTCAGAGTTATTTTGATTCAAATTGCAAATATTTTGTAAATAAATTAAAATAATACAAAAAAGGCTTCAGAGTGTTTATAGATCTCAATTTGTTTTTCGATCCATTTATCAATCTGATCTTTTGTTCATATTTTTTCTTTATTATAAATTCATTCACTTTTACTTAAGGCTATTTTATGAGTAGTTTCCTTCAAATAACAGATAAGAATCCCTTATCCTTTAGTCAGCCACCTTTTTCAGGTGTTGGACCCAAACATGCAGTAAGGATTTTTGTTTAGTGCATTCCTTAAACAATAAACCTATTATCAAAGTGGCTTCAAGTTCTATTAAGACAGGGATTATTTTTGCACAGAATTAATCCTTTTTCATTTTCCTCGTATTTTTTTTTTTAATTTAGTGGTGTAAAAACAGTCTTTGTTCTGAAAAGTTTTGATTGCCATTTTTGCTGTTTTACTACAATAAACTAGAGGATTAATCAAGGCTTTGATTAAATAATAATAATAATAATAATAATAATAATAATAATAAGATGAGTTTATAATATTCATCTCTAGCTACAACAATTTTCCTCTTTCTTCCTCATTTGCATGATGCGCCAGATACGTCCTTTGATTTAATTAAGGTTTAGCATATTTAATTAGCTATAGCTGGATCAGTCTACAGATTATAGAAACATTAGGTTTCTCATCAGATATTAATGTAGCCCCGGAAACTTCTCTTTGTTTATAAGATTCATTTAAAGTTCTTTTGTTGTGCATTTAGATGCTGGGCAATGTTTCTTTTATATTTAATTTATCTCAATCTTCAAATTCGCTCTACCTCTGTCTGGAGTCCTTCAGCAGCTCTTCACTTTTAAAATCTCAGCTTGGCTTGGTTAGTGAACAAGCTAATGATGTGTTAATGACGTTACCTAGGTTTCTGGTCACCGTTTCTGACAAGAAAATCTACTTTAAATCATACCTTAAGTGGTGCAGTTAAGGCCCAGTATTGACCATTTTAAATAGCCATGGTTGTTGTACAGTGCGTGGAAACTAATGGGAACACCTCTAGTTTAATTCGTTTGGTTTATTGTGCATGTGGCTGCGTGGATCCCAGCGTTTTGTCGAGGCAGTTTCTGGTTTGAAATGCTCAGCATTGGTACTGGCAACTTATTTTATACATAATACGAAATGTAGCATCTGAGAACGACATGCAAACACGTGTATCAAGATCGAAAATCTGGACTTTTATTGAAGTCTTTTACCGTTCTTATCTCGTATACTTAGCTATATTGGGCGAAAGAAAAAGCGTAATGGAAGCAGCAGCTATGTTTGTGCAGCTATTTACATTTTGATAAGCATCTGTGTTCTGATGTCGGGTGTAGAGCGGTCACGTATGTTTTCTGTCATGCATGTAATGAATGTGCGTCTGCTCTGAAGTCGTCACTGTGGTCCTCTGTATTGTTGCGTTTTTTTGTGTTTCTCTCCCAGGATTTTGACTGGAAAAAAATGGGCTGCCATGCATCTTATCAGTCGTGGTGGGGTGTTGGGGGAAGGGGGGGATCAGGTGCATCTTCTCCTTTCCTCCATCTCCTCCTCACCTCAGTCTCTACCTCTGATAGGTAGAGACACCCATCATATGCAGCGGTGCGGGGAGGAGTGGGGGGTGATGGGAGTGGTGGGTGGAATGGCAACTTTAATATTGGAGCGATTTCCTGCTGATAAGGCTAACGGCTGTGGAGAGGCGTGAGCGTCAGCCCTCCTCCGCAATAAACACTTTCATTTTGTTTGGTTGGAGTGATGGATAGAGTGATGGAAGTGGTGAATATGGACGACCTAAGGAACACGAGAGAGAAGGGCTGGATTGATGGAACGGATGGGGGTGTTATCCAGTATTAACAGATCAATCAGAGCATGGTTGAAATATGCATTTTGTCAACTATATGCCCCTATTTTGGCCAAAGAAGCAACATGAAACTCATGTGACTTTACCATTTGCTGTGCCATGTTGAAATGCTAAATATTTACAGCCCGCAGAGGGTGATTTGTCTCCTCATGCTGAATTTATATTGCCTCTAACAATAACAACGCAGTCATATATCAGAAAAATGAATATATATATTCATGGTTTTAAGCTCTGATGGCTTCATGATAATCATTTGTGATTTGCAGTTAGAATCCATAATGAAGAGTGCTTCAGTTTTCAGCATATGGCAGAGAAAAGCAGCAATTTAATCAAATTATATCTCACCGCTTGATGCATTTTGGTAAGTGCATATCCTGCAGAGATGTTTAAAGGTCACAGAAAAATCCAGCTTTAATTTCTGCTTGCTTGTTTTATCCACATTTTCTTTAATCAGTGTCAAAAAAAGGCGGCAGCATGTTTGATCACCCTTTAGATTGTTGATTGAAATGATCTTTTTCCTCTCTAGAATAAGTCTACAAGCACGTCTCTGTTCTTTATCGTATAGTTGTGTTGATGATTAAAGCTGATTCAGTATGCACCACACATACAAGTAATTATCAGTAGAGGTGACTAAAAAAAAAACTCCAAGTGAAATAATTCAGAAGTTAGCTGTCTTTGTGGATGTAACAAATGTGGCTATGAAAATTATGGCAGCCATTATAGGCAACATATTGACAACTTTGATAAGCTGAAGAATAAACTACTGATTTTTATCCCAGAAGACTTTATAAAGTTTCAATTATTCTCATTAAGCTTTTTTATTAGCCATCCCTGAGTTATTTTTATGTTTATACTTTATGGCTGTTAAGGATTTTTAGTATAAATCCCTGAGACAAAAGATTATTACAGTGTTCAACACTCATACATAATTTAAACTGTTATTTTCAGAAATGTTATATATTGTAATGGATATAAAAAGTATTCAAGCCCCTGTTTAAAGTGCTAATTATTTGAGATATGAACCTTTTCCACCTTGAAATACCCACACACCACAAAGCAAAATCTGATTTACTGATCAAACCATTCATCATCTTCTGTCGGTTTGCAGAAAAACGAAACATTTTAGGAAGGAGAGCCACACTATCCCTCTCATAAGTGACACTCTCAAGCTCATTCTGAGTCTTCCCAGGATCTTCTCCCAGTGGGACTCGCCTGGTAAACCTCCAAAGGGATTTGTTCAGGAAGCACCATGGTTGGAGCAACCTTAGCCGTTTCCTTTTGAAGCAGATGAAGAACACCTGCTCTCCCATAAACTCCTCATCCTACCTCTGAGGCAGAGTCTGGTGACGCTATGGGAAAAGCTCAGTTGAGCGATGCTCTTCTTTATTTTGAAATCTAGAAAATAAATGGACTGAACAAGACATTTCAGCTTAGCTCCTTCATGACCGCAACAGGTCAGATCGCGCCATCCAAACAGTCAAATGCTTCTGGTTTAATGTTATGGGTTTTCAAAAAAAGACGAATCATAAAGTGGGTCAAGAAAATTTTGAATGGAGATTAAAAAAAATAAAAAAATAGCTGAAAAATGTGTCTTCTTTCTGAATCATTCAAGTTTTGGATGGATACCTGCAGCTAAAATCTATTGCCTTTGTGTTTGATTTTTGCTCAAGCTTATGCAAATAGTAAGCAAAAGACAGGGCAAAAATCCTTTTTTTTAAGTTTCTTTCTTTGCCTGCAGAACATCAGATGATTTGGCTCGGTGTGATTCAGAAAAATGATCAAACGAGCAGCAGTGATCAGATCTTCACTTTAGAAATCAGCCTCGATAGAGTCAGACAATTCCTATTAAAAAGGCTGGAGGAGTCTCTTTGAAATGAGACCTGACATCTCTTTTCCACAGCCCGTCAGGGGTATTTGGTCGCTAATTTGAAACCTGCAAAAATCTGTGCCCGCGTGTGGGAAAAGAGAAAGTGAGCGAGCTCCAGAGGGAGGTTAATAGAAGAGGTGACCAAAAAGAGACGCCCAAGGCTGTTATCTGTCCAGGCGGTGAGAAGACAAGCATTCGTCTGGCTGGATCGTAAGAGTCGCCCAGATCAACCGAGTCGCCAGCTAATGAGCTTGGAACTACATTGTATTTACATTTAAAGTGGCTGTTTTGGGACAGTACTTCCACTCAGGTTGATTGGAGACTTTTTTAGCTTTGATTCTTTGCTGACCTTCAGGCCTTCAGGCTATTTTTTATTTTTTATTTTTTTTTTGTCTCACAATAAGATGGTTAATGTCAGCTTGTCTGTCAAGCCTGAGCCACCATGCCGGCTGCCGCTGCAACACGTATATCTGTTGATTCCTGGCTAATCTTTTCTAGTTTGACTCATGATGTGTTGGGACCCTAGAGGGGTCCTCATTAGGACCAAAACATTGTTTGACCTTTAAGCATCTTGGCCTTCCTCCACCACCTCCACCCTCACCCAGCTGGGCCCAATTACCTCGCTCATTACCCCCTCCCTGAACAGGTAGTGGAGGTACCTACAGAGAGTCAATATGGCTACAGGAGTGGAAACTGAGTGAGATTAATTCTCTCAAAATGGCAAAAAAAAAATAAAAAATATATGTCTTTCACCACTACGCAGCAGACGTAAGCTCACCGGCCACTTTATTAGACACATCTTGTTGATATCAAGTTTGCCTTAATTCTTTGTGGCATGGATTCTGCAAGCTGTCAGCAACATTCCTCTGGGAAATCTCGGTCCACACTGACAAGATTGCATCAGATTTGTTGACTGCACATCCATGATGCAAATTTCTTCCTCCACATGCCCATAGTGTCCTGTTGCCCCTCTAAGAGGGGGAACTAACGAGCTCAGGGAGGGATTTCATGCCAAAGATACCGTTATTAATGTTTTGCACACAGTTAAAATCTAACTTTAATAACATCAAAAATATTTTTTTTATTTTTTTTACATATCCTGTAAAGACTTAAGTTATTCATAACTGGCCAGTTTAGAAGTTGTGCCTGACAGATAATTAGAGGTTAAGAAGAGACCTGGTCATTAAACAAATAAATTAAAAAAAGGCACCTCAAAACTTATACCCTCTTTAATAAACTAAGGAAAAGATTTTAGTGCCATTATTGCATCAAACATTTGCAGCTTTTTTTTTTTTTCATGTTTCATGTTTTTCAACATCTACCTATCTACAGGTCATGGTTTGGGAAATTAAGTCTTGTTTCACCGGTTTGACTTGTTGGTCTTGGTCCAAAGGCAAAAATGGTGCCAGTTTAGGGCTCTTTGTTTAGTATGTTGGCATTTTAACAGCTTTCTCCTTTTGCATTTAATGGCATGTGTACTTTCACATTAAAACTTGCCTTCAGTTATATGTGTTGAGCCGTTCTCAACTTCCATCCATTCAAACACACTTGAATTCCCTTTCTTCTCCATTTTGTTGCTCTGCCCGTACCCGTAAAATAATCAGGGATATCTGTCAAGGTGATAAACAAGGCTGGTTCTGTTCTGGGGTTTGTTGTAGATCATTGGTCAAATAAGGATTCTTCATAAAATCAAGAAAATTACGGACAACCCTGACTGTCCTCTTCATCGGACTGTTACACAACAACAGAGTGTCTTCAGTAATAAAATATGTTTTGAATTGAATTGATTCGGATGCACGTTTAGCCTTTCCAGCCCCTTAAGTATGATCTCTTTTAGTTCACTTTTGCCCTCCCCCCAGAAACCCTTGCATGACTCCTAACATAGAAGAGATGTCTCCTTGCCTGCCATGTTGATGGGATGATGGGATGATCAATGTTTGCAGGTCCTTAATAAGCAGAAAGAGAAAAGGTGATGGAGAAAGGGAGAAAGAGATGAATGATTACCCTAAAAGTAGCATCCTTAATTAGATAGAATTCTGCATACATTGTGGACTGAGTGCAATCATTGGGATAGATTAAAATACTAATTAAACAGACCCATTGCTGAATTTGGAGTGTGAGGTTGGGTTCAGCTCTTCAGGGTCATTTGCATAGCCTTCATCTGGGGAGATGGGATTTAAAGGACCTGCTCTCTTTCTCCTTTTTTTTTTCCTTTTCCAGATTAGCAGCCACATTCACATGCTAACAAACTCAATTAAATGATGCTGCATTTTCCGCTTCGGCTCTATAATTTAGCTTAATCTATTAGGGCCTCCTTTGATTTTTGTTTTCTAATATAAATGTTTCCATCAAAGTGAGGAGGGGACGTCGAGGACAGCGCAAAAGGGAAAAAGTCGGCGAAACTGTGTGATCTTGAGTGATGGATATTTAACATCGCCTCACTTCAGTTTGATTTGCATGAGAATGTCCTTTGTGAACAAAGCATTGAAAATAGCATGCCATATTTGATTAGATCACAAGATCTGAGGATCAAACTCGGGTGGTGTATTAATTACTGCAAGAACAAAGGCAGGGGCTCAAGTTATTGTGTGCTGTGAATGTACAATCACTTATTCTGCTTTCTGGTAATCTTCAGAAAGAATGGATACTTGTGCATAATAATAGGTGCATTTTGATGTGCACTTTTTAACTTGCAAACCAGAGTGGTGCTTAAAGGACAACAGTGCGTGTACAACGTCAGGGTAGTGGTTGATAAAATAAATAGTTTCCATAATTATCCACAACCCGGAGTGTATAAATTGAGATAACTTCTCTTAAAATTGTCAGGAAAGGCTGAACTTTCTCAACACCTATTAACTCGGTGCCTTTTTGTTAGTCCACTTTCTGGAGGCAGGAGAAAAACAAATCTCGCCTTGTTTCTGAAAATGTACAAGCTACTTTTAAAACTGCTGCACAGCTAACGTGTCCTGTGATAAGACCCACTTATTGATTTAACAAACTAATTATGAAAATTGAAATCCGTGCACATACGGGTGGCAGGTTGTCAAGTGGGGGGAGGGTGGCTCTCACCACGGTAGCTTAGGGGTGTGAGAGATTCTGAGTTTGGACGTAAAGTAATGCAAGGAAGATATGCTAAATATTAAGCCAATTTAAAGAGCTTAAAGCTAAATTTGGTTAAACAATGTAAAGGCTGCAATGTTCCTATAATGGGGTGCCAGTGGTCTGCAAGTTTGGAACAGTCTGCTGCCTGTACCTGCATCACCATAAAGGGTTTTTGACATTATATTGTCAGATTTTGGGGGAATTTTTCAAACATTTAATAGCTGATTCGTTTTGCTCTTAACTTTTATTCATTTACTCTTTACCATGGCTATAAACTGTCCAACTTAAGATATTGCATCAACATATATCAAAAGACATAAAAAAAAAATCTTTTGATTTGAAAAAATCAAAAGTTGAGTTAAATAAGACTAAACGATCAGGTATAATGAGTGTTCATGGAAATGGTGAGAAATTGTCAGATTTCAGAACGTATAATCAATTATGTTCATGTCAAAAAAAAAATGGTGGCAGTTTCTCCACTTGCTGCGTTATGCAAGACACTATCTATGAAAACAGACTGCCATAAGTAGATATTGCAAAAAGTGTTTGATAAAGCAGTGTTCTAAAAAAAAAAATAAATAAGATTAACATTTGAAGCTGTATCTACATGTTTTGTATTTTTAGTGAAATGCTTCCTGCTGAGCGCCGATTTAGACCTATGTATTTAATGTAGACTTTACTCTAATATGTCGCTAATATCAACTGTATGCCCCACTTTTCAGATTAAATGTGAAATAACTTTAGAAAAACCATGCATCTCTGTCCTTCCTGTTCATGATTATGCATTACTTATGTCCGAGTTCACTGTTTACAACCTTACAACAGCTTTAAAGTTTGCAAACCTCCTTCCCTGTTGAGAACTTTAGGTGTTTGTGTTTGGGTGCCGGACATTTTCTATGACCAGTTTGACGTCTGACTCAGACTGATCCGTCCATCGCATCGTTCTCAGTTTCACTGATTCCCTGTTCTGCCTCGGGAACTGAAAAAAAAAAATAAATAAATAAATAAAAACTTGTGACTTTGTCACATCAAATCTCCTCTGCTTTTGTCTCCCTTTGCAGTCCAAGAAAAGCAGCAGCTGGAGAAGGAGACGGGCCTGAAGATAGTGGAGGCCGGAGTGAGTGATGTAAGTGCAACTCATTGAAACGGCTGCTAAAAAAAAAAAAGTGGATGCCATGTTTGCGGTTTCAACTTCCTCCCACCTGCAGTGGTCTATTTCACACGCACATTTGTTTAAGGGAGCCACTGTGACTGCGGTCCCCCCGCCCCAATTGATTTCCTTTAAGTTTCTTGGACCTGTTATCCCCGGAGTAAATATAAACAACAAGACAGAAGCCTGATGCAGTTTGTAAAACCTAAAGAGAGTGTTGAGCTCTTGCAACAATGACCGGATTATCTCGAGTACTGTCACTTGTCATGATCCCCGATGCTTCGCTGACATATTCATTGGAAAAAAATTAAGAGGAGAAGGAGGAGGAGGAGGAGGACTCTCTGGATGATCCAGATGAAAGGAGAGCAAATGTTATTCAGCCATGATAAATATTCATATGTATCAAAGGTAAAGATCTAATCAAGCCCCCATTGATGCGTCATAGCCCTCCATGCTTGCCTGGTAAATGAGTTTCTTTATGTAAATGAGCCAGACAGCCTTAGACCTCTGAGCTACCCTGATCCTGAAGCACGCTGGGAGCTAAGTGGATGTGGCCCGTGCACTGCAGGACAGTTGCCAATGGCAACAACCGTCACACATTGCAAAGACAAGATCATTTCCCCCATGTTAGTCCTCTCTCTGTGCTGCTTTTCTTCGCCCATCTGCCTCCCTCTTATATCTTTTTTTTTGTTTTTTTTTGGTCCCGCAATTTCTCTCATCTCATACCACATTGTGTCTCTGTCATGTTCCTCATAATTATCTCAGATTTTGCCTCTTTTTAAAAATATATATGTATTTTTTAATGTATGAATGACTTTTTGTTCTGGTCTTTGTCTGTCCCCTTTTCTTTTATTTCGTCACAGAATGATTCCTGTGCTATTAGCCAGTACTAGCTTGGTTCCGTGTTTGTCATATTGGGCCTATTTGTAGATAATTAGCTGCAATAATAGCCTCTCTGCAGGAGACAGTCTGAGGGAGGGATGAATAGAAAGAGAGGGAGGGGAAGAAAGGAAGAGTTTGTCTTCCACATCATGAGAAAATCTGCTCCCAGCTGGATTTTGTGAGATACGTATTTAAAGAAGCGCTGCGTTTATTGCTCTTCAAAAAGTGAGTTAGCAAAGTAGGAATCCTGAAAGGCCACTTAGAGGATGTTTTATGAGCTCTAATGTGCATGTGTTGACCTCACCAGTTTGCATCCAAGAAGTGGAGAGTTAAGGCTAAGTTGGGAGAAAATGGTAGCTTTTGACAGGAGAGCATGTGGAGTGCGCTCTCCAAATACATTAGTTTAAAAGGTGTTAAACCAAAAGCCCGCTTTCAATAAATTTCCTCTAAATTGACTGCAGTTATGAGTGAATTCATGCCATGGTTTGTAGAGAGGTGCTTTTTTATTCTGCTTATTAATGGCACGGATGGAAATACGCTGGGTAAAATTGCTCTATGAATCCATTACAGGTACCGAGCAGGAAATTAAGCCGTACTGTGAATTCTTTCTTCTGAGTTTGTATGAAACCACCACCACCACGGTGGTTTGTGTCATTAAGCCTTATCACTGTCAGCTCCCACACCTCCTTGGTTTTTATTTAAGAGGTGACAAATGACAGAACAGCTTAGGAAGATGTCCAGATAGAGCAAACGTCAATACTGGGAGATGCTCATGAGGATAAGCAAATGTCAAAGTGGGGAGGAGGGGACATCAGTCAATAAGCTAAGCAATATCCACTCCATTATAGATTACATGGAAGTTGGATCACAATACGATAGAAAGGCATTACTTTTCCTGCAGGGTACATGTGCAAGTAGGACATACGGTGTCTTTAGAAAGAAATCAGGCACACTTTCTCATATTTTTTTCACAGGTTCAGCCACAAGTATAGCTGAAAGAAACTGTGAACATCAATTTTCATTTGTGGAAAGAGATTCTCACACATATTCAGTTGGATTTAAGTCTGAAGTGCCAAATACAGCATCCCCTCTGTCCTACTATACACAAGTTGGCTGAAGCTACAAAAGCAACAATAACCGTAGAAAAATTACACCACTGTTAAGTTTTACAAATAACAAGATCATTTGAACACAATTTTATTTTAAATTTTTTGGTTTTAGAAAAAAGGTACTTGATGCAATTTTTCAAAGTTAAATTTATGGGAAATGAAGCGGCAAAAGGATGCGTAACTATTTCCAAACCGTTTGCAATGGTAAATGATTTGCACTTGTATTCAGTCGTTCATCCATTCCCACGCTGATGGTTGGATTACTTTTGCAAGATAATTGTGGCAACACCGGTTCCTAAAGATCTTCTGACAACTGCAAGAAATACACAAAGAAAGACATGAGGAATAAAGTCGTGATCAATGTGGCTCTGCACTAACAGGCTGATCTGTATAGATTCAAACCACCCTGAAACCATATGTAGAGGACATGTTTTCAGACCCTCACGGCTCTCAGTTTGGGATATAAAGTCCGGCATGTTGTAGCACACGCCAACACCTCAAACATAATTGTTCCTAAACAGCTCTGCTGCTGCCCTTCCTGCCTCTTTCAGCAGCTGGAGACAGCAGCAGTGATGCTGATAGCCACTGATGGCGCACGGCTAGAACTAGCCTGCGTTAGTCTGTTTGGTTTAGGACTGTCAACCAAAATACTAGATGTTTTTCAAACAGTATTCCTCAGTTTTCATATGATATTCAATAATCACTAGTCTTGTTTTTAAATAAGGAGGGGATGACCTTTAAATCTTACTTAACGTTTGCGTGGTTGATATTTAATCAACGAAATCCTCGAGATTCAAAATTTGAGTCGTAATGACCACAAACTTACTCTGCGATTAAGAATCAAGTTAATGATTTACCCTAATGTGTGAGGGCTTTCCTCTAGATTAAAAATGCAATATTAAGAAAATGGTAATTATTTAATTGCTCTGCCAGTTTGATGTAGAAACTGGAAACTAATTGTGTTTTCTTTTACAACAATATACATTTTTTTCTAATTCTCGCATTCAGACATGCAGACAGCCTGCATGAGATGGTCCCCATATGGTTGAGATGGTGGTTAAATTGAGATTCATAGACGTTTCGACAGCAGTCTTGTGTTCGGAATAACTCCGGCAAACTGCTTATGTGAAGAGGCATTCATTAAGCTCAGAATTCCCACAGCTGAATGCTGACTGATTATTCCACCGCTAAATTTAAATCATGTATGGCAGATGAAAAGCTTCAGTGCTGTGCATGCAGGACGTTAATGCATTTTCTCTCCAAAATAACATCAATATCGGTATTTTTTTGTGGTTGTAATATAACAATTTATATGTTTGTAGTATGCTTTTTCCCCAGTTTCTACCATGCCCTTTATAGACAGTCGGGTGATTTTCTCCTTTCCCAAACTCATATGTAAATATATCCATCTGTAGGTTTTGGGAAACTGCAACTTCCACAAAAAGTGGTATGTAAAACTATTGGAAAGCAATCTCTATATTCTGAACAACACCAGGTTAGAAGTCACCTCATACTGTAGACTAAAAAGTACCTTCTACATTCTAAAAAGTAATCTTTAAGATCCATGAAAGTAGCCTCAGGTTTTGGACACGAAACGTTATTTTCTTGGAAAGTAAGTGGTAACATATCGATTAAAAAAAAAAAAAGTCCTCATGAGTCCTCATGTAAATTACAGCAAAGTGATCTCTGAAAAAGAACTCCTAAACTGTGGAAACTAAAGTTTACGCTCCAGAAAGAACCAAGTTGGAAGTTACACCATAAAGCAGACAGGATCCCAAAACCTACCTCTGAGTTTAATCAATTTAGTAAATATGCCCTCTACATTCCCGAAAGTAAACTATAAACTCTTGCAAGTGACTGGAAAGTTTTGTGAAATGTATCAGGTCTTCGAAAGCAGTCTCTGAATTTCAGAAAGTAACCAGTTTTACTCTGGGCAAGTAAAATTCATTTTGAGGAATATATGGGGTGGATATATTTAAAATATGTAAGAGATTTTCATTTTTGATTCCAAATATTTTATCCCCCCATTAACATGAATTGGTTTTGTGATATTGGCATAATAACTGAAGTTCTCAGTAGCCTATACAAACATTATATTCCCTGAGCTTTTATTTTAAGATAAAGTTTTGTAAAAAGAAAAAATTGAGCCTATATATTTTTTTAAAATCACCATTAATTCACTCACTGGATTTGGATATCTTCTGGTGGAAATATGATCGTGCAGATTAGCATTTTGTTTTGATGGAAGATTTGTTTACCATGAATATTTATTTATGTGTTGTTTTATTAACAGAGAACAACACATGTTGCTTTCTTTTTATCTTACAAAGCTTGCATATTGTTAAAAAAAAAAAATCACTTCAGCAAGTAACAGGCACTGCAATTTCCCCAAGCAAATGGAACAAATCATCTCAGCAGCAGCTTCAAAGCAAAACTACACGAACCGTTTCCTAACAGAGAGACGGGGCATGGCGACTCGAGTAAATAACCGTGACGAGCTTTACATGGATACATGTTGTACTGCTTTTTTTCTTTCTTTTTTTTTTCAAAATCAAAGAATCACAAGAAAGGATAAATATATTTTATGTAAATTTGAGATCTTTTGTTCTCATTCATTCAAGTTTGCATTTCCGCATAGGTAATAAAAGAGGTTTATTAACATTGCGAGATGTATGCTGTTCTTCCCATGTCGTATCATGTGGAGTTTAAGTATTTGTATCAGCCAATCATTCTCACATTGGCCCCAATTGCCTTTTCCACAAAGACAATTTTCTTTTAGACACTGTAATAAGCCCAAACAATATAAGAATGGCTGTCTATAAAAATTTGAACAGTGCAGGAAGGCCAATCTGGCCCTTTTAAAAGTGGCTAAAATGCCATTACTGTGGCAGATCTGGATGTGAAATGTCATATCGGAGCAGCCCCACTGTGCCTTCAGCCCCGAGTAACGCTGCCTCTTTGGAGACTCCAGCTGTCTCCCACTGATGAAAGCCCGTCCAGCAACTCTGTTTCTCAGCAACCTTTTACCATCACCTGACCTTTGGACTGCAGAAATGCCTTTGATTCCATGCCATGCAGCTTGGTATTTGCCTCTATATAGCATGATGTGTGCTCTCTCGCGGGAAAAGGCTGGACTTGTCTGTTTTTAATGAGTACCAGAATGTAAAGTGTTTACTCTCCCATCTTCTCCTTGCCTTTATTTTATTCTGCTGTCTTTTTTTTTTTAAAGAACCTATAGTTTCTTAGTGTAGCCAACATTGATATTCTCACTGAACTTGTTAAAAGGCAGTTCTGCGCAGTTTTGCAAAGAAAAATTGTTGGATGTTTGTATTTCCTCCTGAAAGAAGAGTTCAAGGTGAAGTTGCCCTTGAAGGAGGTTTATAACTGTAGATTAAACTAAATAAAAAAATGCAGTCATGAACGATTTTACACTGTTATGAATACTTTCTACAAATGCCCCATATTTTGTTTATTGTCCAAGTCGTTACCTCTTACTTTTATTTTTTTCAAGTTACTATTTCAGATAACATTATGTTATCTGAAATAACATATATTATATATAATATAACATTATATATAATATAATGTTATATTTCAGATAACATTATGTTATCTGAAATAACATAATGTTTTGTCCTCTAGAAATTTTATACAAACAGCTATTCCCAAACTCTTAATATACAGAAGAAAGAGCGCATAAACTAGCTAGCTAGCTGTATGTATACCAGAGAGCTAGCTAGCTGGTATACAGCTAGCTGTATACCTAGCTAGCTGTATACCTAGCTAGCTGTATACCTAGCTAGCTAGCTAGCTGTATACCAGCTAGCTAGCTAGCTAGCTGTATACCAATACAGCCCAATACAGCCCCCCAAAATATCACCCCTGTCTAGAGCAGGTGCCCCATAGACAGGGGTGATAGTCCTGGACGCAGCCATCCTGTGTTTGATTCACCTCATTGAGACCCTTGCTGCATGTCTACCTCCTTTTCTCTCACTAGTGCCAAAACAATCATAAAAATGTACATTGAGATTATTAAAAACGCTGTCTGGCTAAATCTATAGAGGTTTAGAATGTTAGCAAAACTTCAAGCAAGTTTTCTGGAACCTACAGGTTATTGGACTCCATAATTTTACAGTTACTTCCTTGAACTTGTTATCAGATAGTTCATTGTTTGTTCACTTCCATGTGAACGAGTACTTTCAGACGAAAGTACTCGTTCGGTTCCAGAAAGTACTTGAGGAAACAGTCTTTTGATCATTTGTAATAAACAAGGTTCAGAAAGTAACTTCTAAGTAACACTTTGAAAAGTAAAAATCTTTTCTCCCTAAGTGTGCTAATTTCTTCTTAAGAGAAGAGTTTCAACTAAACATCTATTGTTTTCTCTATCCTATATTTATTTTCATTGCAGTTGACATTTCAAGGTTAATTTTCCCTTTGACACACAAAGGGTAGGTCTTTCTGAACTTTGCCAAGACATAACAGGTTAGTGGATTGATCAGTGGATATGTTTGTCAGAAGCGCTGGGGCTTTCGAGTAGAACAGCATCGTTGGGCGGCCATGCATTGGAGACAGCCGGTTATACTTAAACATATATTTGTTGCTCTTGAATATTCTCCATTGGATGATTTTTTTTTACTTTTTTTACTGTTGTCTTTAGTTGCCTTCCGGAGTCCACATCTTGGCCATCGGGCTCAGTGTCCATTGATATGTTGTTTTTAGCCCTCACCATTGTTGATCCATCCAACAGAAAGTCATAATCAAATGCTTCATTCTTTGCCAAGGAAGGGTTTTTATTTGTTTTAGCAGAAGAGTCCTACTTGGTTGATTTCCATTAATTCATTTTTATATGGTGTCTGACGTGAAATGTAGGTACCAAAATAGCTTAGATCCATCAGGATAGGCCAGATGGTCATCCTTTGCATGTTTTCTTGGACTCTCGCACAACCATTCTTGCCAGCTAGGCACCATATTCCCTTCTGAAACCAGAGAGTATTTGCTCTATACAGATATATTTTTTTATGTGAGCTACTACAGTGCACAGATATTGCTACTTGTCTTACTTTTACAGTCTTCTTTACAATTTTCTGGCCCCCAAAATAAATAAATGCACCTGTCAACAAGTTGTAAGGCATGTTTTTAAAAATATCTATTTTAGAATTATGCAAATGTAAAAAAAACAAAAAAAAAACAATCACTTGCACACTAATGCTTAAGGAACATTAGTTTAAAATAATAGTTATTTAAATAAAGTTTCACTTGGTAAGAAGGGATAGATCCTTTATTCTCCCCTATTGGATACATTTTGGTGTTAACTATAATTTTAAATGGAGACTTTGGATCAAATATTTAAAACATCATTAAATCACAATTTATTTTTATTTCTTAAATATTGAGATCTCCTTTTTTTTTTAGCAATGGCAGTATTTTTTTTCCCAACACAATACTCAAGGAAGCCCTATATACTTATCATGGACATTTTGCATTGGATAGCAAAGCCCTAAACAATATCAGACTCCAATGGCACTCTTAGTTTTCTCAAAGAAATTTACATTTTAAAGCTGTTGTGATGTGCATGTTTGAAATATTACACAAATACATGGTGGACATTACCGTTAAACAATTTCAGACGTGATTAAACAAGTAAATGTTTGTTGACTGTCATCTGGCAGTAGCAGCAGTGGGGTTGAGGGTTCCCGGTGCCTGGGAGAGGCTGGGGGTACGGTGCTGGGGGGCAGAGGGCTCGCAATGTGCACAGCTGGATAGCATGACAGAGGTTCTAAATGTCAGCGTTGAAGGGGGACGCTGCTGCCATTTGGCCCGGTGTGCTGCATGCCAAGGGACTGGCAGCGGGATGCTGGGGCAAGGTGCTCCTGCTTGCAGCCATGGAGCTCTCACCTTCTGCCATTTATCATGCAGCTACTTGCCTAGCGCATCTGGCACCTCGGCACTGGCAGCCCGAGGAAAAGCCCTTGCTGGAGGCCAACCGCTGGCCCGTGGTAATCTTTCTAACATCACAACAAAATATTAGGGTGCAGCAGTATTTAATTTACTAATTTTTTTTATCTCTTTCTTTGACTATTGGAAAACGAAGTAAAACTGAAGTGAAAGATCAGTTCTTATATCGAAAGAGCAGGAAATTTATCAAAAGTCTGAATACAATCCAAATTGTTGTCTTCATATAGCTATCATTTTTTTTAAACCAAACTCGATCTGAATTCATGGTAGCTCTGAAGCTGCGCATTAATTATTGCTCAGTGAGCGCACAATTCGGAAACCACTTTGCTCCCAGTAAATTAAACGTAATCAACTGTCATATCATCTTTTATTGACTTTAATTGACTATAATTGCGAATCCTGCTGTAACTGCTAGTTACTTTCTGCATGGCAAGGTCAGCTAAATTGCCTGATGAGCTGTTATGGTCTTTAATATAATGACCTTGACTGGGAAGCTGGTGTATGAAGTCCTTGTGTCTGCGTGGATAAAGCATGAAATGATGGTCTGCTGTGCTGCTCCACTTAGTCGTTTTACAAGTTATACTTATAGGCTTTGATTGCTGAGAGATGGTATGTTGTAAAGGCTTACTCATATTTAAGCATGACCTGGATAATAAAACAATACTCCTGTGAAGGTGTTTAAACTCACTTGCAACAGTGAATGCCTTCAGATTTTTCCACATTTTGTCACCATTCAACCACAAACTTCAATGTATCTTATAGAGGTTTTTATGTGACAGACCAATGCACAGTAGTGCATAGTTATCAAGTGGAAGATTGAGAATTCAAGGTTTTCAATTGTTTTGGCACATAAGAATGTGGCATGCATTTATTTTCAGTTTGAGTCAATCCTTTGAGAAACCACTTTTTTTGCACCAATTACACCTGCAAATCCTTTGAAGTGCATCTCAAGGAATTGAAATGTTTGCCTATTTTTCTTTACAAAGTTGTTCAAGCCTTGCCAGATTAGATGTGGAGTATCTGTGAACAGCAAGTTGCAAGATTTGCCACCGATTCCTGACTGCATTTAGTCTGAACTTTGACTGGGCCGTCCTACCATGTGAACCAGCTCTGTATAGCAGGAAGTTGAACCGCTGCCTCAGTCTCACTTATTTTAACAGGATTCCCCTACATTTAACTCCATCCATGTTTCTATTAACTGTCCCTAGAGCAGCATGATGTCATGACGTGTCATTGTGGGAACAGTGTTTTCAGAATAATGTGCAGTGTTAGTTTTCCACCACACATAGCATTTTGCATTTAGGAAAAAAAAAAGTTACATTTGGTCAAATCTAACCAGAGCGTCTTCTTCCACGTTTGGTTTTAGGAAAATTCATCTTGCTTTCTTTCATATTTTCTCGTGTCTTTTATGTGGTACATGCATAACTAATAGTTGTCGTGACAACATATTCCTCCTAATCTCTGAAGTTCCCCCAGATTTACCATGGGACTCTTGGCTGCTTCTCTGTTTTGATGAAAAGCTATGCCTAGTTGCACTGGATTTTATTCAGGGGTAACAGAACAAGCATTTAGAATTAAAAATAAAAATAAATCTATCATTTGATTTCTACTTCACAGAGACGTACTAGTGTTCAAATAAACTCAAACTCTTATAGAAAATATAGAAATTTATGGTTCTAAAGTGACAAAATATGAAGCGGTTTTGTGGTGATAACTTTAGTTTTAGTGTTCAAACAATTGTATCACTATTTTAATATATATATACACCTATATATAGGTGCATATATATGCACCTATATATAGGTGCATATAGGTGCACCTATATGCACCTATATTGTGCATATAGGTGTATATATTACACCTATATGCACAATATAGGTGTAATATATGCACCTATATTGTGCATATATTACACCAATATAGGTGATTTACGGACGTTTGTTTCAACACCAATAAAGGGGCTAAAACTTTGTACAGTTGCTTTAATGCATGTCGACTTTCATCTTACTTTATGACGCAATCACAGCAGATTCAACTTGTGAAGGAAAAAAAAAAGCACTGATCAAGATCAGATGTAACACCTTTCTGTGTCCTGCTGCGAGGAGAGCTTTTCTTCCCATTTCTCAGTCATGTTCATGTGTGGATGCCTGCCAGTAGGCCTATTTGCATTCACATGCGTTCCCGTCATGTCAGGTGTTTGTTGCAAATGCACAGATGTAGCGAACACCCGGCGTGGTTACAGGTGGTGCATCGGTGTAAAAAAAGAGAGCTTTTGATCAGCGGCTGCAACACAAACAGTCTGAGCACCAGCAGGCATAATACAGGGCTGAAAAGAATTATAATCAAGCACTTGTGAGATGCATTAAACTTGATTTTTCTTATAGAATTTGTGTGCTGGAGCAAAGAAGAGTAAAACAAAGAAACTGAGATCCTTCTACTTTGAGGCTGATCTACAGGAATTTCACTGTTATCTTTTAACGTTAATAGGTGTATGCCAGTAAATTAGAATCTTCAAAAGGCTTATTTATTGTTATCATTTCAATCAAAGAATGAAACTCACACTGTGATATTTTTCAACTTCCTCATGGTTGTGTAGTCCATTGCACCAACATTTCTGCATTTGCGTGATTTGGGATTTTCAATCATTTTCAGAAACACAAGACTCTGTGTGAAAGAAATCTTAATAATATGGGTTGATTTATTTTTTTTTTTTACTTCCACTCAACTTTCCATTATTGTGCTTTGATACAGAAGACAGCTTCTTTTGGGGAGGGTGTCAGTGCAGTCTGCTGGGAAACTGCCAAGTCAGGATTCCTTCGCATGATTATGTAAAACATTTATATTTAAAACATATTTGTCCAATGCAATATTCAAATTTCCTCAATAATTTTCAGAAACTTTGAATTTTGGATTGTAATTAGCTGTAGGCCGTAACCATCAAAGCTAATAGAAAACGTTGACTGTATCAGTTCGTGTGTAATGAATGTATGCTACATACATTCATTATGTAGCATACATGTATGCTACATACATTCATTATGTATGCACATTCATTGAGCTATGCTAATTGAATTTAATTACTGAAATAACTGAATTTTTTCAATGATATTCCAATTCTGAGAAGCACCGTGACACAGTCACATCTGTTGCTATTCATTACGTAGGTATAAAAAAAAAAGGAAAATACATTTCCAAGGCTTCACTGAAAGCTATAGAGTGTAATTATGTTTGTGGGGGGGAATATGGTGGATTGATTGCACAGCGCACATTTACAATAATGAGCCACTGACGTATTGTTAAATCATAATTAATTTCTGTCTTTAGAATTTCTGATCAGCCACACTTGGTGCTGTTGTTGCGAGCGGCTGCGGTTTGAAGTGGTGGGAGATGTGAGCTGATGCGGTACTATAGACCTTGCAGCAGCAGCAGCAGCAGCTTCATTAGGGATTCACAGAGAGGCCTCTCCACGAGCCGCGGCACTCGCTTTGGCTCGAGGGCAGACTGGCCGTACAAAGCTGCTGAAGCTGTGAGACAGACAGGCAGACAGTGAGACATGCTTTGTGGCTGCAAGTTCTGGCCCCAGCAGCGGCAGTTCTGTTCATGCGTATAGTTGCTGTAGCGGTGAGAAGCCCCCGACTCCTCCCAGCTGATTGGTGTAGCTTCATTAGCATGGACTAGGGCTCCTCCGATTAGCAGTAATTAAAGGGAGAAATCAGAGCTCCCGCCTGCAGTCCAGACACAGCCAGAGTCTGACACTCAGGCGGACGGCTGGAGTCTGTGCCAAGTCACCCCACCCCCGAAATAACCCCCGGGGTTACACCGGCACACACGCCTCCCACCCCCGGAGGGTGCACGCGGGGCCAGCGTTGTCATAGCGACAACAGAGGAGGGGAGGCTGGGGGGAAGAACCGTTTAATGAAGACGCTGATGAGAATTTATGAGGCTGCGGCGGCGTGCGTTTTACAGGGATACGACCCTTAGCCTATTACGCACCGCCTCCTGTGGTTCTACATCTATATTTTCACTTACACAAGCCAGAGCTGATCATCGGGGCGTGTGCTCGGGCAGGTGGCCCCAATATGCCGCACGTCCTCCCGAACCAAGGTAGCAGCTGGAGACATGTGGCACTGGCTGTCCAATAAACCTGATCCAAAATGTTTATTGTTTTCATTTAATTTAAACTGGGAGAATAATAATCTGCTAATGTCCTCTGAGGCACTTCCATAGAGACATTTTGAACAGAAATTGTTAGCAAGGCTGGAGCAAAAAAAAAAAACAAAATGCACAAATGAAAAACAATTTTGCTGATTTTAAATAGGCATAAAGTGACCATTAAGAAAGGATAACTGCTTTTAAAGTTCACCTGCTGGGTGGGCCAATCATGACTAAGACTGTTTTGCTTGTGAACTTTTTTCGAACAAGGTGCAGTGTCAGACTTAATTCACATGGCATTTGATAACCTCTGAGTGCATGCATAATGGCAGCTGAGGAACGAGAATTTGAGATATATTTTGAAAAATATTTGCTGAAGCAAAATTGTACATGTTAAATGTTAAAACATAAGACAGTGTTTGGAGGGAAGAAGCACCTGTCACATCTCTTGACATCCAGAGATCAGAAAGTGACTCTTTGGTTAGCATATAAAGTCCCTCTCCATCACATGTATCCATGGCAACCATAGGCTGCATTGAACGATGGGTGGAAGTCCCCACCACTTCCATTAACTCTTCAACTTTCAGCACATTACCAGGACAAGAGACCACCCGCTGCTTCGTCCTTATCGATTCAGAGAGATTGTTATTCAAAAACCATGGTAGTCTCTTTAATCTGGGTTTACATGCTGCATATGTTTGGAGTTGTAAATAATCCATCCTGTTATTGAACATACAAACTTTATTTGAAGGAAAAAGCAATCGTGCTGTTGTGTCTGACTGAATCGGCGACAAATATATTTTCTGCCACAACATGTTTTTGGAATTTTGTTCCAGTTTGTCTCTAGTGTTTTTATCTATGGGCTCCTAAAAAACAAAAAAAACTGGAAGACAAAGCTTCATTAATAATACAAAGATTTAATTTTCTACCACCTTCAATAGAAATTTTAGTTGGTAAAATTTCTATTAGAGAATCTTTTCTCTCTATAAGCCTTTTCTTCAGTTCAGCAGTTACACTTGGACTAGAGCTCACTAGGTCTTCTAGCATGCCTTAATGTGATTCAGTATTTTTAGTCAAATAAATGATATTGGATATCCAGCCAAGGTTTCCACAATCATAGCTAATTTTTTCAAAGTAAGTCCTGTAAATGTGCCATTTTGTCTATGTTTTGCTGTCTATTGCTCCTTCTTCCAAAAGGTATCATTTTTTGGTAAGCCTGGAGTTTTGACTTGGTGTAAAACAAAGATCTTCCTCTCCCATGTTAGTGTTTAAAATCTACTTTATGTGCAGATGAAATGGTTTAATGTATTGGTACAGTTTCTTATTTAAAAATGGAAGGTTTATGATTGATTTACAGACTCTTTTCACTTTCTTCAGCAGCTGAGAGCAGACCAAATCCTTGATGTGAGAAGTTTAGACATGGGGAAAAAAAATCACCTGTCAATCCAGAAGAAGACTCTTGTCACTGACACCTCATCAAGAACCCATTTTCCAATTCTCCGAATTTGAAAGTGTGTGACTCAGTGCATTTTCTTCTTCAATAACTAAAAGCTTAGATCTACTCTAAAGTTGGAGTTTTATTTGAAAATGATCCAAGTGCATCTGAAGTTGCAGTGTCTGAAAGAGCCTTAACCATGATTACAGCATTGTTGTTCTTTTAGTGCCATTTTAAGGCGTCTTCCTATGTTTAAAGAAATGCTATAGTGAATTGCTATGTATCCCCTTAGACATTGGACATTGTAAATCTCTAAAAATATATATCTAAAGATGTTCAATAGATCCCTGGGAAAAGTGTTTTACTAGAGTTGAATAGGAAAACTGAAAACTTTGCTACAATTCCATCTCAAACTTTAGAGATTTGTTTATTGTAATTATTTATTTTCCTCCTCTCTGTTCTCACTGCCAGATGGAAATGGGTTCTCTCCCAGCCTTGTTTGCTACAGTTCCAGTTGTTGTTAAGCCTCTTAATTATTACTCTGAATAAAATGTATGGACATTTTTTCCCAGTAGCTCTTTATTTGTTGCCATTTCCTTAAATATTAAGATCAACACGCACTTCAATGACATGTTCTCTTGTCTTTCCTATTGTGAATATTGGCTTCTGGAAAGGGGAAAGTCATGGATCCATCTGTCCGTCCATCCATCCATCCATCCATCCATCCATCCATCCATCCATCCATCCATCCA
>NW_006800010.1:1877362-1913717 GCF_000485575.1 Poecilia formosa | reverse complement strand
TCCATCCATCCATCCATCCAGCTTTCCTTCCTTCCTTTATTCCTTTGATTCATCCTTCCATCCATCATTGTTTTATAGTCTTAGCTTTTCTTGGGTGCAATATTAAGACTCTGACAACTTCAGGGAACTTTTATATCGATGTTGTAAAAGTGCTTTGAATCTGAGTCTAAAAAATATAGAAATCATGCATAAAAAAATAAATGCAGTCAGTTTAAACGTGTGTTTCCTTTTGCCATAAAACATTGATTTTAACTTGATTTTAAGGCTTTTTTGTACATTTATGCCAGCAGTTTCAGTAAGTGTCAAGGCTGCAGTTTGTGCAACAAAGGCCTACATTTTAAGAAGGGTGTACTTTCTTTTCATCATGACTGTTTGGTCCTTTCTGTATACCTGTCAGAATGACTAGTTGAACTTATTTTAAATGTAGATAAACCAAAGCAAAATGTTCATGCAAAGGCCTAACAGAAAAAAAAATAATAATTTTGACTCTTTTCACAGACATACCTGTATCCATTGTGTTAGCTTACCCGTGTGGCAGAATTCAGATGGATTTGCGTGGAAAGAAAATGTCCTGTAGAACCTGTGAATTCTCAGAGTGCTCCACTCTAAACACCTCTCTTTGTCCTTTCTCTGTCAGTCCCAGTGTCAGAGTCAAACAGCACACAAAGTCTCTTGTGAAGAGTTTCAATTATGAACGCTACCTTTGAATACCTTTGTTATTTTGCGGCAGGCCACATATCCCTGCCTGCCACCACTCATGTGTGACTTGATGTATTGTCTCAGTGTTTTCCCCCGCCTCTCAAAATTAATTGCAGTTTTATCTTTCTGCTAGATAAAAAAAAAAAAAAAATAGAAATGCCTAGCCTGCTTTCTGGGAGCACTTTAGTTAAAAAGTAGTGTGAATTCCAGTCGAATAAAACAATTAAAGATTTAGCTTCCTTGTTGTCTTGGTTGAGATTCATGTTGGTCTTTTATCTTTTCACTTAAAACAAAGCATTGCCATCAATTCCTCTTCACCAATTAGGTTCTGCTTTTAAAAACTCTGATCATGATGTGGCCATTTTATGTAGCTTCTTCTCACCCACGTGTCGCAATATTGCTCCTTTAAAAAAAAGACCAGCTCAAATATTTTAGATAACACCTCTCTGATTAATGCAGACTCATTCCCTCTAAGACAGTGAAAACATTTTCTCTGATAGTAGGTGGATTTTAATTATTACTGTGGTTACAAGCGACATTTTCTTGACTTTGTTTAATTAATTTTAGATGGCATTTTAGCAAACGTGTCAGGCATATTGGGACTGTCGACACAGCTGCTCGTAGAAAGCATCGCTGCTGTTTGCTGGAAGCAGTTAGGAACTAATCCCAACAAAATACTGGAAAACACGGCCAAAAGTTTAGATAAATTGGTTGAGCTTTATCTATATGTCTTTGTTTAGGACTTGGATTAATGAGTCTGCTGCTAAAAGCAATCAATATTGGATTTTTGGAGCTGCACTTTATCACAGCTTGGAGACTTTAACTAAACGTGGCTCTTATAGCGTTTTCACCACAGGTGAGTTAAGAACAAGTTTTAAAGGTGGCATAATTTTGCAACATCATAATTCAGAACGTTTACCTAAGGACTGCCCAGTGTTTGCCTTTTTTTACGTAAGCAGGCACTGGATGGTATGTGTGCGGCACGAATGAGATGTGTGAGCTGCTGCTTACTTTTGCTCTTCACGGTCTATCATGAATTCAACCATGGTTCACTGAATCAGAACTCAAATAAAGGCAAATATTTATTTGTTTCAAAACACCACTCGGTGCAATCACCGTTTATCGGTTAACAGCACCGTGGTGCCATTTCTTGTATTTGGTGCAGTGAAGCAGCGTGTTTGATCATTTGTAAATTTTATTTCCAGAGAAGGAGACGCGTCTTCGCTGCCTTCCAACAAACATGCAAAAGAAGATCCTCTCGTCAGACTTTCTAGCAGAAAACTAGCCTGGCACATCAACCTAAACTCAATTAATCAATCAACCAACCTGTCGAGCAAATCAGTATTTAAAGGGCACTTCCATAGAGTAACACAAAATGCTTTACGGGGTTTAAGACAACGTCAGTGTAGAAACACGGTGAAAGGCGCATCATGGCGTTGGGGATCAAAACTGATGAGAAGATGGACGATCCAGTAAAAGCGTTGACAGAAGGCGCTCCGGTCAGACGAGACCAGTTTTGGCTTGTATGCACAACAATATATCTGGATACTCCTCCTCCTCATTGCCCGATTAAAACGACTTATGCTAGTTCTCACCCTAAATTATCTTCTACGCCCAAAAGACCGAAAAAACAATGCAGTGCGTTACTTGTCCTGAATTTACCCTTCAAGGTGACAATGAGTCTAAACATGTAAATAGGTTTAAAAGTTATCCCAAACAGCAAGAAGAGCAAAGAGGCTGATTTTAGCCAACAGAATCCTTGTTTCAACAACCATTTCATCAGATCACATGGTGCAAACAAACCCAACCCTCACACCCCTCAGAACAAACTTACCTGCCTTTAAAAACATTTTTAAAGATCTTGTTTTTTGTTTTTTTAACACTGTTGTGTCTGTGCAACTGTGAGTCTCTTTCTGCTTAAGATATAATTGAGGTGACAAGTAAAGCGCTCACATTGATGTTTACCGCTTTGAACTACACAACGAGGCAAAGCCTGGGTGGAGAACAAGGCCTATTTGAACAGGTTCATCTGGGAGGAAATCCAGAAAGAGACGACTGACACACACAAGAGCTTTAAATGGTTCCTCTCTGAACAAGTGATGAGCATGACACAACAATTCAAGTGTTTCAAGTACAATCCAAGAATGAGACCTTTTCTTGTGTCTCTGAGCTTCATCCGCCTGGAAATGTAGGATTTCGCACAAAAACGTCCAAGGGAGATGAGAAAATCAAGTGTTTTTTTGTTGTTGTTGTTGTTTTATCTCAGCCTAAATGCTGTTTTATTTCTGCTGAGAAAAAAAAACTACACTGCAGCAAATAGCGGTTCGTTAAAGTCACAATCCAGTGTCTGGACAGACAAGATATTCAAACCAAACCCAACATCTCATCTTCGACTCAAACGAAAGCGCTTTGTTCCATTATAAACGCTATCAGCATATAAATCAAAACATTTAAAAAATAAATGAGTTAAACCCCAGATGAGGGTGGATGTTTCCCTACCGTGCACACATCTTGTAAAATCACTTCACCGACAACAAAAACAGCTGGAGGATCTGAAAAATGAAAAGAGAAAAAAAAAATGATTTTTTTTTTTCTTTTTTCTTTTTTTTTTTGTTTTGCATACATTTCTCACCGCTCAACAATTCAAAGCTCAACCTCCAACGCTTTCCTATATTGAGCCTCAGCAACGGCCTGGCTCGCATATTATTATGAATAATTTATTGCAGCCTATTTCGAGGAGGCGAGCAGAACAACTATTTTTGGTGCATCCCACATTTGTTAAGTTTGCAGGTACGCGACACAGCTGTCGGTTTTCTTGTAAAAGGACTGTAAATAACGTTATCTTCTGCACAGATGCAATTTTGTTGTGATTGCTCACAACCCACTTTTATATATGTTCCAGTCCCTGGCAAGCAAAGTTTCTCTTCTATTTGATAAACTGTAGATAAAACAGATTGTATCACCAGGTGAGGGGTCTCCACAGAGGTATGGATCCTCAGATGCACTGTGGATAAGTTGCTTTTTTTTTTGTGATGCAGTTAAGAAATGACAGATGAAAGGATCACTGATGATCAAATCGAGCTTTGAAGCCCGAAGAAAACATTCGGAGAAAACTGCTCGAAGGAAATTAGTCCGTCAACTTTTCGCAGGAGTGGAGGGGTTGTTTCTGAAACCTGGGTTTTGTTTCCTTGCAACCAAACAGAAAACATGTGATTCTTACCCCGTCTCCAGAAGTCTTCTTTGGCTCTAATGTCAGAAAGGTCTAAAAAAACATATCTTAAAAGAGCGCATCTCCATCAGTAGAAAGCAAGATCCTTTGTTTCTGTGTTACCAGGATGTAATTTGGTCATTTGAAGGACTGTTTTCTTTTACATAACCAGCCTGCAAATCTCACACACTCTGCTTTAATATCATTCTTGGAGACCATCGTCCTTCCAGTAAGTTCTGGGTCTTTTCTGCCTGGTGGGATGAAGCTTCTTTCTTTGACTCAGAATTCAGACGCCCTGAGGAAGAAGTTAATTTCAGTCACCTGTCTATGAGATCTCTTTCTTTTGGTTATAAAACATCTCATCACCAAAAGGTAGGTAAGGGCTGCAGGATAGGAGGACCAATGACACTGACCAAGACTGCGACAGTGCCTGCATTAGTGCAAAAAAGCCTCAAAACTGTCTCTTGTCTATGCATTTTTGCTTCATACTGTTGTATCCCAAAGACATAAGACTTTGGGGGACTTTTGGCAGACACCTTGTGACTTTCTTGTTAATGTGGCCCCAGGGACATGAGCCTTGGATTTGAACCTGGTCTTACCTTTCAATAATTTGAGGGTTGATTTAGACTTGCCCCTCAAAGGCTTGAGACTTGAGTTTGAATCTCCCCTTAATTAATTGAAACTTGTCTTGAATTTCCCCACTTAAAATACTTGGGGCTTGAGGGATTCTGACATAGCAGGAACACACTTTCTGATTTAATTTCCTAAAATAGAACCACCAATCAATTCCTCAGATGTTGTCCGAGGCCTTCTTTTGATATTAAAAGGTGGACTTAAATCATCATTTTGTCTATAAACCACAAAATAAAGACATTCTAGCTGTCGTTTATAATGTCTGATCAGACTTTCTGGAGGTCAAGATAAGACTGAGATGTCAGTTCCCATCTCTGCCCTTGCCAAGCCAGTCTCACCTATACTTTGCCTTTTGTTTTTCTTGTCTTCTTATCTTAAAGCATCAAACTGTGCATACAACCTCCTTATGAATGCTCTCCAAAGCTTTAAGGAAATGTCATTGAACAAAAATACCTTTATTTTATGCTCTCTACTCAGATTGAACACACACGGGAAACAGGGATTTATCCCTTTCCTTTTCCTAACTTACACTGGCATCAGAGGAAATCTTTGCACTGCCATGTCAGGTGGAGTACTTGACCCTGGGATTTGTTCAGCTTTCTTTGCCACTATGATATGCACCACTCATTCCTGGCACTGCTTAGACAAAGACATCACTTTTCTGTCCTTTAATCTTAAAATACAAAAAAAGATGTCATGCAGTAAAAAAAAAAAAAAAAACAGAGAGAGAGGAACAGGTAAGCCTCGCAGTAAGAGCAGAGCCTGTTCTACCTCATGTTACCCTGAGGAGATGCTTACTGGAGAAACAGCAGCTATCACTGGAGACCATGGCGGTGACTTGGATGGTTTCCTGAGTACATTTGGATTTTGGTCTTTGTGGGAGCCAATCAATGCGTGTCAGACCTCCCTGTTGTGACAGCCATTAGCACTGGTCTCCCCGTGCGATGTGACATCAGTTGTGACATTGTGGTACGCTGTCATTTGCAGATGAGACGTGAAAGCTTCATGCACAGTGAGAAAATGTCTGGAAAAGTATGGAAATTTAATTTAAGTGTTGTGTAAGTCTGGAAAAATATATATATAAAACAGGAATGTGTTTGCATTTCTGGGCTTTATTACATATACATAAATCCGCCATATCATCTCTGATTTTGGCGGATTATAAGGAGACCTAAAAAAAAAAAAAAGTAGTTGTAATCTTTGTATTTATACTATTTTAAATGTGTTACATTTTGATCGAGAACTCTCATCGTGAAAAATAAAGGAGAACCGTAGACATGTTCAGTGTTCTCATAATTGATACACTGAGGGTTGCCACAAAAGAACAGGTGCAATAATAGCTTCTCTCTGGCTCGCCATCCCTGTTGGTACCAAGGGAACATTTTTTATTTGTGCGGCCATAGATTTAAGACGAACCTGACAGGAGATTGACCCGGCTGTCTAACACAGACCAAAGTGAAGTAGAATCTCCTCCAGATGGTTGACGTCAAGAGAGGGCTGACTTTAATGAGCATTAACTTCTGCAGCTGCTATTTATTTCTCACTTGTAATAGAAGTTGCTCGGCATAAGTCACGGAGTGAGTACCGTGCATCAATTCTGCATCCATCCTCCACTGCAGAAGGATTTTTTTCCCCCCCTCAAACTAAAGGAAAATATTGGAGATAAAAAAAAAAAAATAAAAAAAAGTGCTTCTCTAGCCTGACAGTCTGCCCGTGCCCTCTGGGAGACAGACGGAAAACAAAATCTGAATTCAGAATAATTTCTGTTCTATGGAGATAGGAATGCAAACAGCATGACGTGATGGTTGTCACTCACAGGGTCTTCAAGGAAAACAGGGAACAGAAGCGTTTGAGGAAACATCTTTTTTTTCTTATTTTTCTAGCTTTAATTTGATGTTGAAAGCATGTGCTGCAAATGTTCTGATTGTAGGGTCAGTTTGGGGTTTTACACCCCTTGATATAGTTTATATATTTGTTTATTTATTTATTTTTATAGTCTATGAAGGGGGTGGCGTCCGATTGGGCTGTGGACCTGAGCTCTTTTTTTTTTTTTTGTTCTCCCTTTCGCATTGCCAACTCCAGCTGTCACACTGAGGGACAATGGACAAGAGGAGGGGGTGTGTGCTTGCTGAATGGAAAAAATAAACTGGAGAGCACTCCCTCCTCCCCATGACTCGTCATCTGCATTTGACAGGACCCCCGTTCTCCTCTCATCACCGCCCCTTTTCTTTTGCTTTCTCCTTTTCTGTCCCTGAGCGCTCCATAATCCCCCTTTCTCTCTCCTCTCTCTCCTCTCTCTCTCTCCCTGTTAAGTGCAGCTGTTGCTCTGCTTTGGGGGGCTCTCTCTCTCTCCTCCCTATCCCCTTTTATTTTCCTGCCTGATTGCTAATTAGGATAACAGTTTAGTGAGTTTTATCTCCCAAACTTGTTAAAGTTGCAATTTTCCACCCTTTCTTTTTTTTGAGCCACACAGATCTGCAGGGAGCAACAGGGGGAAAGGTCTAATTTCCCCCCCTTTGTGTAGAATAAATCTGCCAACAACACGACATGACAACCATGCGACTTTTACCAAATTTTGGGTCTAAATTTGTGCCCATAGTTTACGTTATTGCTTTTAATTGAACCATTATAGATGTCGAGGGACCAGCAGGGAAAGTATCTCATTCTTAATTTCCCTTTGGGACAAGCAAAGTACATCTACATTTTCAATTTGAAATCTGACACTGCATGGCAACCAGGCCCACTGCACTGTTTGCCTAAACCACCAGGGCAAAACATAAACAACAACAGGAACAGCGTTTCAGGGAGGTTGATCACCTCGTTTTTGTTTTTTTTCTCCTGTCACGTTGATGTGAAGGAAGCAACAGGGAAAATATCAGATTTCCCCTTCAAACCAGCATTTCGCTGTAACCAGTTGCAACATGTAGAATGACTAAACTGTGAGAAAATTACAAGCAAATAAATAAACAAAAAAAATGTTAAAAGTACTTTTTCCGTCCAAATTTGCCATTTTCCACCCTTATTTTTGTTGTCCATCCGTCCTTCCCCTGCAGTTCTGAAATCGGCAGCTCCAGTGATGCCCCTCTCCCCAGCAACACTTCCATTTATTCTGAGGAATCCCGAGGCATACCCACGATACAACGGGATATACATTTCCTCCAGCAAATTCAGGGTCTGCCCTGAGGAGACTTCCCAGTGGGACGTGCCTGGATAACCTGCAAAGAGCCTCCAAGAGATGAGCTGCCCCAAACTGACTCCTCTGTACATGCGGAGGAGGAGTAACTCTATTTCTAACTCATGGCACACAACTCGTGGCCGTAGGTGGAGGTTGGACCATGGAGGAGCCGGTGGATCAGAGTTTATAGGGCTTTTGCGTTTGACACTGCATGGCAACCCAACCCACCATAGACTCTGCCTAAGCTGCAAGGACACAAAGCAAAGCAAACAAACAAAAAGGCGACAGCATTTTTAGGGAGTTTTATCTCCAAAGCTTGTTAAACTTGCAATTTTCGACCCTTTCTTCTTCTTAAGCCTCACAGATCTGAAGCGAAAGCACAGAAAAGACTTAGCCAATTACGCATGATTTACATTATGGACCAGGCAATTGCCTTTTTTTTTCTCAGAAAGCAGTTAATCTCCAGTGTAGCATTCATATACTTTACAACTACTGTACTGTGTGGCAGGCTCTTATTATGGCGCTCACTTCAGCTTTGAATGCAAAAAAAAAAAAAATCCCACTTTGAAGTAAAAGAGAACTGCCTTATTCCGAATCCCTGGGTGAGAGCGAGAGAGAGAGAGAGAGAGAGGTAGAACACGGGGGAAAGGAGAGCCTGAGAAAACAGCAATTCACACAGCAAACACAGAGACCCCTGGTAGCTCAACAAATGAGCGACTAGCCCCTGCATCCATTCATATCGGCCCTTTCGGCCCGCAAGCCTATTAGCCAGGCATCGCTCCTTGAACACTCACTGTCGACAACATGTGGAGGCATCGCTATAGCAACCGGTGGATATGACATGTGCAATGGACGGGGACTCCTGAGCTGCTGAATCTAAGGAGGGGCTCAGCCTTAACTAAATGATGGCAGAAAAAAACCCTCTAACCCCGCCACCTCCCCGTCTCTTTTCATTGGCACGGAGGAGCTGAAAGGACTCACTAGTGGGGCTTCTGCACATTCTTGCAAAGCTCGGAAAATCAGGCGGGCATATCCCACATTCTTCCCCCCCCACCCCTTTTTTTTTTTCTTATTTTCTCTGTTTTTTTTTCTTTCTTTCTTTCCTCCTTTTTTTCTTCAACTATACGTGTTGAAGTGAAGCCGCGCTCTTTTGAGAGGTGGGGTGGGTTGGGGTGGCGTGGAGAGGTGGGGGAGACGCACTCATTGATGGGACGCTCTCGCAGGGGGAAAGGTTTTGGTGAAGCGGACCGAGCTGGGACGCGCACAGACGCTTGTCGGAGCTGCGGCGAGTGTCAGCGGTTCCCGGCGCTCGCTGGAAATACGGAGGCGCGGCGTCAGGTCGCTCACTGCGTGACGCGGCGGCATGGATCTAGGTAACAATCTGTCCGAACGCACCGCCTAATCGCTCTTGTTTTTGACAGTCTTGATGCACGAAACGCGACGTTAGATGACTGGTTTTGCGATTACCTTGTTTAGTTTGTTTATTTATTTATTCATTTATTTTTGCGAGATTTATATCATTTTAAGAGTCTTTCTCGTGTTGCTTCATTTCATGTTATATTTAATCTTCCCCTAAAAGCTCGTATTTCAGGAGAAAGGAGTAGTTTTGAGTGTGCTGATGTTGTTCTGGAGGCAAAGTTTCTGCAGGTTCAGCCTCATTAACGCCCAGCAGCAGGTTCAGAAAGTTTGCAAATGAGAGAAGCTTCACATAGAAAATGTGATTTAAAAAAAAAAATGGATCTTACTTGTGTGCATAATAGAAATAATATTTTATGCTTCCATTTGGCATATATTTCCTGCTTAAAGCTAATCTTTATTTCATTTGAAATATCGACTGCTGTCGTTATCTTTTTTTCAAATTAGGTCCTAAAGACCTCAACATTTTCTCCATTTTTTTTTTCTGTAAAAATGTGTGCGACTTTATGGAACGTTAAAACTATTAGACTAAATTGTAGCATGAAATCTGTTTTATTAAACTCTGCTGTATGAGCATATAAAGTCCTCATTTTAACCATGTGGAATAATTAATCAGCAATAGCAGCTGCGGTTGGGAAATCTTGATTTTAAGGGTTATTGTGACTCGTCTCTGCCCGACCTTTCTCTTTATCATTTGAATAATCCAGAGCACCGAAATCCATCTGCCCCCTTGTCTCTTTCCCAGATTGGCTCATTCTCCACAGGAGCAACTTCAATAGAGGGAAGAAGAAGAGGGAGAGGGTAGTTATTGAAATGGGGAGCCGTTTTTTTTAGGGGGGTGGGGAATGTAACACACATCACACATAAAGAATATGTTTAAATCCGTTAGATTAAATATTTTGATGCTCTAATATTTTGAAGAAAACCTTAAAATTATATTTTATGAAAGAATTAGCCTATTTACCATGCTAGATTTTTTTTTAAATAATATAATTAGTTTAAAAAACATATCTAATGTTTTAGGGCTTTTTTTTTCCTGTGGAAAGTTTTTCTTTAAATTAAAAAAAAAATAAAATAAATTGTATTTGAAAATATGAGTAAGCCAAAAAGCTTTAAGGTTGATCAGGCCCATAATTGTAAATTCTATCCTCATCTTTTTTCCTCCTTTTTACAAGCTATTTGTCCTCTTTTTTTATCTCCTTTCTGTCTCTCCCTCGCTTCTTCCAGCACGATTATCGCCTTCAAACAGTCTTTTATGCTTCCGTTGAATTTCAAGGCTTTTTGCTCCCACAGTGGAGGTGCTTTTCCAGTCGTTTCAAGGTGAATATTTTTCAAAAGTAGCCAAAGATAAGAGATCGAAGGGAAAGATTCTTTTAAAAGAAAAAAAAAAAATTCTAATGTAAGAAACAATTGAACTTCCAGAGATTTGGAACTTGGGTTCTTAAGCACTCTAATGATATTTTGATGGGACATAAGATAAAATTGAGTTTTACGTGATACGATTTTGACTTCTGTCAGAATTTGCAGTGAGACAGGAAACAGTTTGTGTTCATCTGCTCACTGAGACAGACGATCCTTTGGATGGAGGCCATTTCTCTCCTCCGCAATCGGGCCTCTTCGAACCCCGCGCTCTGTTGTTTTCCAGCCTCTTAATCCCTGATTGAAACTACATGCTGGAACCTCAGCTTTTGCAATCAACAGTGAACGCTGTCAGGCCCAACACGGCGTACTGAACAGAGCCGTCTTACTAAACCCCACTGGCAGTTATCAGCCACAAGGTCAAACCGGATTGTTGCTGGTCTGAGGTAGAAGTGTCTCGTTTCTGGAAATGATAAGTTGTAGCAATCCTTCAGCATGCCTATTAGACCCCCCTTCAGGCTAAATGTCAAAGCTCCTCCAATTTTTTTTTTTTTTTTTCAGATTCACTTCTGCCCATCAATCTCTCAGTATTGCATGCAGACAATTAGGAGCCTGCTGATGTATGTGTTCGTTGTTTATTGATATTGCCCTTTTTGCAGATGCATGGCTTCTGCAGCCGGGAACATTAGATCAAAAATGTGTGCATAGCTGGCTTTTTCAGAAACCACCTCTTTTCACGTCAATCGCAGAGACAGTAAGGATGATTTATGGGGAGGAAATTGTTTTGGGGCAAATTGCATCTTTCCTATTTTGAAATCTGGCTCGACAGGACGCTTTGCAATCAGTGAAGAAAATCTTACTTGTTCAGCCTCGCTTTTTGAGCTTTTGATGTGGATTGGAAGCTCGCATGGTGCACTGATTCATTTCTGGGTTTCTGTGAGGTTTGACTAGTTGATTCTGAATACGAACAATTCTGATGTGTTTATTTTAAGGACGATAACTCATGGCATGTTCTGTAGGTTCTTTCATGCAGATGCTTTGCTGGAGACGATTCAAAACAGTATCGTAGTTTTGAATCTTACAGAGAATAAGGAATTACAAGCCTATCCCAATATATTCATCTAAACATCACTGACCTTTATCTGATTTTCTTTTTACTCAAAAATAGTGCGTTAAAACATGTTATTGGTTGATTTCTTTACATGCCCCAAAATGGTGGAAATTCTTTTTTTATGTATTTAATGAGCAGGGAGGGTGGGAGTGGGGGGAAAAATCTGATTTTTGACCTGCTGACCACCAGTCAGAACCAATTAAGGATTCTGATCTCTGCCTGATAGATTGGTGCATCTCTAATGTGGCCTTAGCAGAATATAATCTAGGATCCCAATTTGAGTTAAGCCCATCACCCACCAGGCACCACAGCAGCAAAAATACTGTTTGCACGCTGTGCATGTAGCAGCTCTTGCTAGTAAGCCCACAATTAAATTGACTTTATCACACAATCTGCTTTGCTTGACCCTCAAATTTGCTCACCCCACAATATTTATTAAATAACTTGCATAAATAAATAGTGAAGATAAGACTGTTTCTCAGTCCTACGTGGAGATGCAAGGAAGTCTGAAGTGAGCAAGCAGCTTTAATTGGTTGTGCTAACAAGCAAACTCACGCACAAGGATAAGAAAAATATTAAAGAACAATATGCTACTGCATTACATAATGACTCTTGACATAATGTTAAAACTACATTTGAATTTTTTGGTAGTTTTTTTTTTTTTTACATTTTTAATTCTAAACATTTAAAGCCATTTTAATCTAATTCCAGTCTATCTAGTTAGTTTAAACATCACAAAATTAGAGCAAATGTCATCTGAAAGTGATAAACAGTTTGTCTGAATATGGAGTCATTTAAATTTTGGTCTAAATTCAACTCCTGTCCATGTCCTTCCAGTTCAGTTCAGTAACTCTCATATGCTATTTAAAATGCATAATTCATTTAAAAATATCATGTAAGATTGAAAAAATATTGTTTGTTATAAAACTTCAAATCAAAATATGAAAGTAGGTTCATTATTTGCAAATGTTACAACACAGATTTTTAACATTCTTACTGTACATTAGAAGTCTTCAGCGCCTCCTAATGGTCTGGAGGTTGCCAAGTAGCAGCTAGATTTACTCTGCTTTCTTTTGGCCCTATTCTAATTAACCACTTCTTAATATTGCTTCAAGAAATTACTGCTGGCTAATAATATTGTTGTCAATTGAGACTAAAAATGTAATTCCCCACCCCCCACTTGTTTAAATGCATCAAACTAAGAATTCACACAGGTTTTCATCTGTTACTGCATAAACCCACACCTTGTACTTTCATCACCTATTTACATGTTAAATAAAGGTTTCATGAAGGTTAAGGTTATTCTGAGAAGTGCAAATGAGGATAATCTTCTAATTCACAAATTTTCTGTGGAATTTAAACCTACTACCAGCGTCAAAAAAATGAATAATTTTTTGTTACATTTCTCAGTCCTTTTAAATGCTGAAAAAAACAACTAAGAATGTAAGGGATTTTAGTTCAGTTCAGTTAAATTTAACAGCCCTGAATTACAGGCACAGTCACCAAAAGGTTAGAATCAAATACAGCCATGCAGAATCTAATTCAGGTCAAATAAAAACAGTTTTTTTTTTTCTGATACAGTTCATGGTTACAGTCATATTCAGATCCAGATACATGTATTGCAATTCAAATCTATGTTCTAGCTATCCCATTAAATCAAAGTCAGCTGGTGATATGAAGTCAAAGTAAAGTAAAAAATAAAAAACTTAGCAGCTAATTTGCTTATATCTTGGGCTAACTACCAATTAAATGAACAATATCCACTCTTGAATGAAGTTAGGTCTATTTTGTGATATATTTCTCTATTTGTATCATTAGTTTCACTTTTTTGTCTTTGTTTTTCTTCCAACACGTAAGCTGTTACATGTTCGAAATAAACTAAAATTGAATTGAAATTGCTGCTAATAGCTACTGTTGGCTATCAAGCCCCGCAAGGGAGTTTATGATGACAATTAGAGAGGCACCAATCAATCGGCCAAAGATCTGACTCGCTCGATTTTTTTTTTTTATTAATTTGTTGGGATCCCTGATAAGCAGGCCAATTGAACAGAAATATATGTGATCTTTTCCCCAACGCATTCAAACTAAAAAAATATATATGTTTTTCAGAAAATAAAGGGAAATAATCTTGTGAAGCCATCGTTATTTGTTGGATTCTGATACGACTACCTCTATCATAGAAGCTGAAACACATTTATTTTTGTTTGATCGAGTCTTTCTGACCCTGTGCTAGCCCCTGGCAGACCTCAGTAAAAACCAACTCGGTATCTGTCAGGAGAAGCCTGATCTCGCTATTACAAAATATGGTCTTTATGTTTAAAGTGCCATAGTTCCTACAGATATATCTTTCTGGCTGTATTGGCGTTCAGATTTTATTTGAAAGCTTTTTCATTCTTCTGCTGGTGGATGCACTTTAGCCTACCTGTGTGTCCCCTCAGCCCTGCTTTTTTGCCCAGAGCCTAATCCAGCCAACTCAGGACCAGAGGAGCTAATTAAGCACAAGCTTTTCGTATCCCAGCATCCTGCAGCTGCACGGTGCCAGGGTGGCTCATGCCAGCACTAAATGGGGTTGTAAATATCTGTAGTGGGCCTCAGACAAGAGACAGCAGTGGGCAGAGGTTGGTAATGGGGGCTGACTGAGCCTGAATGCACAAAATGAGGCGGCTATCAGGGACGCCTAATGAGTAGGACCAGTCAGACGGTGGCTGTAAATCCAGATATTCTGTATTTGAAAGTCAAAATAAGCTTCCGGGTGAAAATAAACAAATAAATAAATTCTCTCCTGACATGGAGTGGGGGCCGCATCCATGTAGAAAAAGTCAAAGAAGCATAGTTTGCTGCTCTGACAGCGTGTTCTCTCTCTGTTTGTTCTCCAGAGGGGCAGCCTGACCCAGATCCCCGTGGTGAAGGAGACCAGGGTGGAGTCTGGCCAGTTCCTGCTGCTCTCCGTCCTCTGCATGCTCTTCATCCTGGTGGCGCTGGCCATGTCCGCCACCTTCTTCTGCGTCCGCCAGCGCTCGCACCTCCACATGAAGGAGAAGCTGGCGAGCCTGGGGACTGACACCAGCCATGACGCCACCGCAGCCTATCAGGTTAGTCCTAGCCTCCCCCACTCTCTGTGCTGCCAGCCAATCAGACGCCAGAATAACCAGTCTGCTCTCTGCTATTGGTGGAAAACGCAGCGTGCTCATGTTGGGTGAATTATTCTGTGAAAGTGTGTTTGGAGACCCACATCTGTATTTGAGATCATCCGAATTGATCTCCGTTTTCTGCCTACCTTTTTGAGGAAAATTGTGTGCGCGCGAGCCTGAACGCATGCGATCGGAAACGTGTCTCCACCCTGACCTATTCCCACTGTTCCTCCAAAGCAGCAGGCGGTCTGCTCCGTATTGATTTTTGCAGGGTTGGGACTCAGCTGTGCCCAGCGTGCCACTCCGAACACATTTATCCGCATGTCGAGTTAACATTTTCAATGTTTAATCAGGCTTCTGCAGGGCTGCTCTGAGAACGTGTTAACACTTGCGACCCCAGATGACTTTTGCTGGAAAGAAGAGAAATTAGCATGAATGGGAAATCACACTTTGCCGCACAATTATTAAATTTGAGCTCTGTTAGTGTGTATTTCTTGCTGGCTCTGAGACTGGTGGTCAGGCGTTATACAGGGTGGCTTCTTCTTCTTCTTCATATTTTATGATAAAAAAAAAAAGAATATTCAATTAAATTTCATTATAGTTATGTAGGTAATATTAACATTGCAAATTACTTTCTCTGATTTATTGCAAATGGGATTATTATTACAATGTTTAACTGCAATGTTAAAACTGCAAGGATTCTAATATAACGCAGTCCTGCAGAAAAAAAAAAAAGAGACTTTTTAATGATTCTTGTGTCGGGTCCCTGCTTGTGATTTGGCCTGTTTTCCTTCTCATTAGTAATCTGAAAGGCGGGGGCAGCAGTGAACCTGTAATCCTCTGACCTGTGCTCCTCTTTGTCTCTCCCCTGGCACTGACTGTATGCTCCTTTTTCTTCTTCTGTGGAAAAAAAAAAAAAAAATTGTCAGCTCCAGCAGCACAGCACTGGTGCTTTTGCAGAGACGCTGAGAGGTGGGATGAGTTATGAGGTGGACCTGGACGCTGCCCCAAGGCCAGGGCCCTGGGCACCATTTGATGGCTGTAATCATTAAAGTCTGATGGTGGAAAAGCTGATCCAAAACCAGGAGCTTAGGAGAAGGAGGAGGAGGGCTGTGCTCTAAAGGGAAATATCACTGCGATTCATCATGAGATAGCGTGCGCTTTCATGAGGCATTTTCTCTGGCCTGCGCTGTCCTCGTCGTTATTAATTGGGTGTGAAAATTAATTTTGTGGAGAGAAAAAGGGAGCTGCTTCGCCTCCTCAAAAAAAAAAAAAGAAAGAAATCAAACATGGTGGGCTTCGCAGATTATGAATTCCAAATGCAAATATCAAATGAGATCACAGCTCGAGGAAAGAAGCAGGGGGAAAATAGAGGCGGAAGATTGCACACAGTTTTATGATGCTGTGCTACAGGGAGCTAATGTTTGCACTGAGGCATGATGGGAAAAGAGCTGAGTCATTAGGAGAGGTGTGGGGCTTTTAGCAGGAAACATTCAGATATTAATCAGAAGAAAGCATTAGATGGCTTTTTGTTTTAATTATTTATTTTGGTTTTCTGCAGTGATGCAAGACAGAACAGACTTTGCAATATGCCTAAAATGAGCATCACGACATATTTATCACCTTTAGGTGTGTCCCACCCAAACCTCTAAATATAACCTCAGCATTGTAAAACTCCAGAATTGTTGCTTTAATTTTTAGTTTAGTGCTTCACCCTATAGATAGAAGTGCCTCTCTTTTGGCCACACCTGTGAATTTGCTGACACTCCCCTGACACAACAGCATGGCAGCCTTCATCTTCTTAATGCATGAATCAAAGAGCAGGGAAAAAGCTGTCATTTGTTTCTCTAGATTTTTTTTAAATTACTATTTTATTTGCAAATCTCATATATTTTTTTGCATTTTCATATTTTTTGCATTTACATTCCAAGTGTGTGTGGGGGGGGGCGGGGTGTGTGTGTGTGCGTGTGTGTGTGTGTGTGTATAGCTAAATGTAAAACTAAGCATGAAGGTTCAATTGTAATAATTCATTTAGAGAAATAAGTTGAATAGTTTGATTTAAAAAAGACTTGTATGGATTATTTATTTATTTATTCATTCATTCTTTTATTTATGACAACAGCAAATAAATGACCTAAATAGACTAGTTTGTAAAATATAAGCTTTCTTTTTTTTTTTTTTTTTGGGTGCCACTACAAGTTGATCAGTGGTGACCATCTGGCCATCCAGTTGAAAAGCCTTCTGGAGGCAGCACTGCTTTGCTGTGAGATGTTTATATTTTGTACAATCTGACCGGTGGTTGAATTCTCCCAATGTATTTCTATGTTTGGAGGCGAGGGCCACTCCCATAGATTTTCTTGCCCCTTCAGTGAGTTAGTTGATACAAATTGATTTCCCCCAGTGTCTGTCTATTCTGGCCAAATAGGAGTCTAAACGCTCCTATTTGTGGAAATAATACAGTCTCTGTAGATGGAAATGTGTGATGTAAATGCAGTTTTGGGCCCATTCTTGAAAAATGGGAGGAAAAGAGAGAGAGAGAGAGAGAGAGAGAGAGAGAGAGAGAGAGAGAGAAAGTCATTGTGTGGTATTAAGGTGCAGCATTTCTACTTGAAAATGTGCAAGCTTCCTCAGCTCGTGTATTTTTGACATAATTAGTATAATCTTTATAATCCACAGGGATAAGCCATTAATCTACAGACAAGTGAGCAGAGATACAGGATTTTACGAGGTGCATTTATAGAAGTCGGCTCCTCACAGCGTAAGGATAAGCACGTAAAATACACCAGCAATTGTTACGTGTATGACAGGGATATGAAATACATGACAGCTTCCAAAGGGAAGTAAATAAATAAATAAATAATATTCCTGATTATTCAGTCTTTCCACATCACGCTCTGTAACTCCTCCCCCTACAGGAACTGTGTCGCCAGCGCATGGCGATCAAGACGTCGGAGCGCGTGGAGCGGCCTGAGACCCTGCGTCACTCTCGCCTCAACAGCGTGTCGTCTCAGTTCAGCGACGGCCCCGTGGCCAGCCCGTCGACGCGCAGCAGTACCTCCTCCTGGTGCGAGGAGCCGGTGCCGTCCAACATGGATATCTCCACAGGTCACATGATCCTGGTAAGGCTGAGAACGTCTCAGTGAGGATTTATGGGATAAAGACAGTGTCGAGGAAGGAGACTCAAGTCTGAGGCGGGAAATTCCTGAAAATGACATTCATGGGTGTGAGATGTGGTCAACTTTAACCCAAAGTCAAACTTTCAGTTCAGTTTATTTTCCACATAATTTTAAAGCACCTTTAGCACCACGGCATGCACTGCAGCTCCAGTTCAAATAAAGATTAAAGGCAAATATAATGAAATGAATCAAATTCCTTCAAGTGTAATTCAATCACACTGAGATTCAGTCTCATACAGTCCAATTTACAAGACAATACTGTCCAGCTGAGTAGATCGTATAATGGCATTTGGCAAAATGTTATCTGCCCCTGGGAGCCCCACTAATAGCATCAAGCCACCGAACATAAATCTGACATGCAGAGCAAGGATGTGATGAAACAGGTTGGTGAGAAATTGATTTCAGAATTGGCAAAATCCTTACCATGAGTACAGGACATGAGTGAAAACTGAAAGGAGCAGAGAAAATGAAATGACAAAGCAGGTTTCCTTCTTTAACACTGATAAGGCACTGCTTAGTAGTCATGGGGAAAAAAACGAGAAAAAGAGTCCATGCACAGGGAAAGCCTGCATGAGATGATATAGAAATGGTGGCTAAATAGGATCTGGTTCAGGTTTCACAAGTCGGCCATCGTTCCGTTTCTACTTTTCAACTTCCCTTTCAATGAGACGCCAGAGAAAGTGAATGAGGTTTCCTCCACTTATTTGGAGCGTGGAGTTATGCAGCTCCTCCCTTCCCCCACATGTTGCTGCTCGCTGCCCATCAGCTGACTGAAAGAAGCATTTTTTAAATTTATTTTCCAGTTCTTATATATTTTTTCAAAAAAAGGTTATTTCGAAATAACTTAAGTCAAGACAATCTCGATGTGGAAACTCAATCAGCGCCACACTTTGCTCATAGATTCATAATATTTTAGAAACGACCGACTACAGGTTGACTTAATTGAGTAGATAGCCTGACTAAGTAAGCACCAAATATCAGCTGGCCGTGCTACTCTCTAAATGTTTCTGCTTACGTCTGTGTATCAGAGTTAAAGTGTTGATACATTTAAAAATGCAGTATTTTAATATTAATTATCTTACGTTGTTATTGTAGAACTAGGAATAATATTTGCTTTAAATAAAAGCAAATAGATTCGGTCTGGTTTTGCTTTAAAATGTTTAAAAGCATTATTTTTATTTGAGGTAATCACGTTATGAGAATCTCATTCTAATAACCATAGAGTTTCTTTAGTTTTATATATGTATTTGAAGGACCATGTTGAGATCTTAGATTGATTTTTCTCACGTTAAGTTCTCATGAATGCATCTCTACTTTATTTCTGCAGTCGACATCTAGTCTCGCTTTATTTGAAGAATCCTGTTTTCGTTGTTTATTCTTTCATTTCTCTTCCTGCTGTTTTTTATTTCGCCTCTTGTTTTTTTTTTTTATTTTGGCCCCGTTGCCTCCTTCCACCAACTTTCTTTGTCTTTTTCTCAATTTATCACTCCAATCCTGCTCTATTGCTCCTTGTAATTTTCATCTTCCGCTCATCGTGTTTCCACCTATGCCGCTGCAGCTCAGTCCAGGGATCGTCTCCTGAGATGAGAGCGACAGAAAATTAAATCTCAACACCTATCTGATTTTTCCTGATGTTTAAAAAAACGTGTTCATTTGTGCATATTTTATTCCTGTTTTTCTCCTAAATGAGAAAGCTCTCACAGAGACACAGTGGACAGTTTTAATTTTGTTCAACTTTCATTCAGAGGAAAAAAAAAAGGGAAGAAAAAAAACAGCTTGATGGAGGAGATGGATAGATGCCTCGCAGTGTTTCCATTAATGGAGAAAGCATTCATCACACTGCATGTCTGGCTTTTATACTGGGAGGCTGTAATGAATGAGAGGGAATCTGAGTAATGCCTCGTATTTGGTGGTAATAGATGGGTTTTGTTGCACTTGTCAAGGCTTGTTTGTGAAGCCCCCTTTGAAAACACTGACAATAGAAAAGCATTTAGCTGCGCAAATAACAAAAGGAGCCGCAGTGAATAATTTCTAGGAGCTGTTGTTATTATTAAGCCTCGTTTCTTCACAGCAGCAGTGCAAGGATTAGACTACAGAGAAGGTAAAAATAATAATAATGAAAAGGAAAAATAAAGAGACACGCTGGGACCTTTGCTTCTCTCTCCATGCTGTGATTGACATGGAGGTGTCCTATAGAGGGGGCTCTTTGAAATTCTCCCGTCATCTTAACGTGAAACCATGTGTGAGATTGCCTTGTTATCGCTGATCTCAGACCTATATTTCCCCTCCTCATCTCTGCTCTCCTCTGCTCTCACATCGTGCAGAGCTAGATGATGAATACCTAGCTCTCCAAAGCTTACTGGGGTGTTTTTCTCTCTCCTTTTTTTTTTGTTTTTTTTCTTTAGACTCGGATCACCTCATTCTCACACACACACACTCACACTTTGTAATTCTTTCAGAATAAATGTTGCACCCCACAACGCAGCCCACCCCTTGAGACTTGCATAACGACTTCAAACTTCAGAATTGAAATTGGATGTGCTGACTCATCTGCTGGGTGTGTCTTTTTTTTTTTTTTTGACGCTTCGGCACACCTCTAGTGTCTGACGATTTGCATCTTCTTTCCTTTTTTTCCTGTTTCAGCTGCTCTGTGGTGCTGTAACTGGCACTTTTTATCTTCTGAGTGGTTAAAAATATCGGAAAAATTATAATGGAAAAGCAGCTTGTGGCTATATTTCTGCAGCGTTAGGCTGTTTCAGCACCATGGACAGCGCAGTAGTCTCACCAAGTTTGTGGACAAACAGGCTTTTTTGTTGCTTTTTCTTGATCTTATTACAGTGCCTTGTGCAGAAATATTCATGCCTCTTGAATTTTTTCACACTTTCATTATTTTGTCATTCTTTGTCACATAACTACAGCAAACCTGTTTGCATATTATTAGGATTTTGTGTAAGAGACCATCGCAAAGTAGCGCATGATTGTGAAATGGGAGGAAAACATTTTTACAAACACAAATGTGAAAACTGTGGTCTGCACAGTTTTCACATGATGTGCAGTGACACCGACACTGCACATCAACTTAAACACACCATTCCTATGATGACACATGGGAGTGGCAGCAGCATGCGTGGGGATACTTTTCTTCAGCAGGGATTGTAAAGCTAGTCTGGGCTAAAATGGCTGAGACATAAATCCCATTCAGAATCTGATCCAAAAGTTTAAAAAAAAAAAACAAAAAAAACTCTAAACTATCCGACTGAACTTGAGCTATTTTGTAAAGAACGTTCAAAGCTTCATTTTTTAAATGAGCAAATGTGTTAGAGACATACCCTAAAATATTTGCAGCTGTGATAGGTTTTAGCTGAATACACATGTACACCTCTGGTTTTTTTTTTTAGATTTAATTTCAGCTTTAATTATAAAAACCATCCATTGTTTATGTTCCACTTGACAATTAAGGATTATTTTCTGCTAGTTCTCCAAATAAAACACCTCAGAAATGCATGGACCTTTGTGGTGTGAGGTTGTAATATGAAAAAATTAGAATATGTTCTTTCTTCCAATGGACTTTACCCATCTTGTAAAAATAGATAAGTTGCTCCAGGCTCTTTGCTGTTTACCAGTTTTCCCTTTTTTTCTTTTCTTTTTTGTTCAGAATGATAAATTATTTGCCTAGCAGGAAAAACAAAATGCTCTGCTTTCCCTGTTTTAAATTTAGTTCCTGAGCAAAAAAAAAACACAATTTGCTCTCCCATTTAAGACCTCTTTTGTTCAGCTATTATTTGTTGCACAAAAATCACTCTGCACATTAATACCCCCTTCTTTTCCACACGCCTCACAGCTGCTTATCATACCATAAAGCCCCCGGCCCAAACTGCTTGCAGCATTTTAATTCGACAGGGACGTGTTACCTGTTGTGTCTTGTCGTGCCTTCATCCCAATTTCATCCCTCTGCTGCCGAGGAGACCGCTGCTTAGGAAGGATTAGACATTGTTTCCCTGACACACACAGGCCTCCCATCCCCAGCCCTCTGATTGGCAGACATAATCCCCCCCTCCTCAAACCCCACTATTCACCAAGCCTTCGTTACCCTGTCTCTGGAATACGCCACGGTCCACTGCCTCCCTCCTAAAAAAAAAAAAAACAAAAAAAAAACGGAGGACTGAATACAGGGGCTCTGCTGGCTGCATCGCATTAAGCTTGCAAAAAAAATTATGAATTTGGAATGCAATCGATTTGGCGGCTATCAGTTGAATATATGCAATTCAGACTGGATGCATGGAGTACATGGAGATGTAATGCTGGTCGGCAGAGGGGGAGGTGGGCTGCAGAGGGTACTTGTGTGGGGTGACAAAAGTGCAGTGAAAAGTGATTCCACTTTGCGTAGAAGGCGACCAACTCAGCATATGCAAGCTTGCGTGCGTTATTCACTGTTTAAAACCGATGGATTTTGTTCAGATACAGCAAAATAATTAATTTTTAAATTATTATTATTATTATTATTCAACGGCAATAATCTCTGGGAATGTGACTTTTTCAAAGACTTTAGAGCCAGGGTGTCATCTTTGTAATCTTTTTGTACCGTTTCTCAAAGCGAGGTTCTTGAAAAGCCATGTTGTTTCCCAGGTTTGGATAAATAAGAAGCAAAGAAAGAAGGGGATGAAAAATATTTTAGTTTAAGTTTAATTTAATATATAGAGAGTGTTGATAAATTAACATGTTTAGAAAATGAAGTAATTTTTTTATATGAATTTAAACAAGTCAAGCAAGTTTCTGTCAAACTCTTTTTCACAACTCTCTTGGTCTCAAGCGCAGCTTAGATCAGTTCTTTAAACTGATTTTGATACCAAACACAGCACATTTTTTTGTTTTTAACCTTTAAAAAGAAAATAAAGAAAAATAGATCACAAAATGAGTTTGAAGTTGGTTCAGATGCTAAAACAAACATGAAATGCCACAATGCTGAATAAAATGCCAGCTTCCACATGGCAGTGCATCATGGTTTTTAGAGGATTTAGTTCATAACAAGTGAAGAAATCAGCTTTAGTTGTGTACAAAAGCAAAACAATTCACTTCCACTTTGTTCTCTGTGAAGACATTTTAACTATACACATATATATATATATATATATTCAGAGGATACATGAATTAAAATTTCTATCAAAAATGACCTTTTAAATGTATTAATATTGAACTGACATCCTTTATCTTTTATTCAACACAGTACAACTTGATTTGTTTGTCCAACTAATTAATTCTTTATTTTTATATTGTTGTATTCGCTGCTGAAATAAAACTTTATCTTCCACAATTTTTAAGAAAAGAAAATCTAAGTTTGCGAATAAGCTTGCACTAATAAGTTTTGTGACTGGGATCTGTTCACCAATTTTGTAAAGACTTGACCTTCCGATACAAATTTTAGCTGCTTCTAATGTCATTGTAGAACAATGAATAACAAGAAAATACTTTACACCAACATTCAGAATTGAAGTGGTTTGGAAAACGTTTTACAATAAAGTAAAACAAAGCCTTTTAAAATAAAAAGAGTTTTAGAGCTGTGTCTCTCTGCATCACAGATTGTGGAACATAAATACCCATAATAATAACAACACTACTAAAAAGAAGTATATTCCTTCCACTCCTTTTCATGAAATAGACTGCAAAGTAGACAATAAATTATCAAACATGAGTCTTCAACAGATTGAAATATAGTAGTGTACAAGCGGAGCACCACCTCTGTGAATTTATCTTCATATTTTTTCCCTGAACTCTCTCTGTCAGTTTCTGAACAAACAGTAGCTAGAAAATAGAAGGTAAACTTTTCTTCCCAGAATCTTCTTGCAGCATTTCTGCCTCCTTTGGCTCCGTTTTTAAACTCCTCAGTGATCCTGAAAATAGCTAACCGAGTCTTGTTCCCAAAGTAAAAACATCCAAACCACAGATCTTGTCAGCGCCCGTTTTAGTACTTATGTGTGGGACATTCACTGACCAGTAAAAAGATCTGCTTTTCTAGCTTCCAATCAGCTAATCTCTGACTGAAAGTTTGGTTCATTCTGGTTGGTGTGTTCTATTAAAATGTTGTGAAATACCCCTTTACCACATATCCGAATGATATTGTTGCCTAATTTGTGGAACATAACATGCACAAGTACAGTAAACCTGTTTGTATGTCAAGAATGTTATAAAAACAGAATTTTTAGAGGAACATTTATAGAAAAGTCACCTCAATTTACACTCCTGATGTCTCACAGGTTAATAGCCTATTATTCTGCCGGACAAGCTTATTTGTGATTATCTTTTTGGAAGTAATTGTCACTATCCTTTTTCAAAGATTTTCTTTGTGGCTGACAGGCAGGATGAATGAATGAATTCGATGTAGCGAAAGCGGAGCATCACCTCTTTGCTCGGCCTACCGCCATACCGCTCTTAATACGGGATAAAAACACGGCACATCTGGGTATCATTGTCATTGTATTAGCCAGCTGATCCCTGACATCAGTTTATGAGTCTGTAATCTTCTCTCTCGCACAATAGGCGGACTGAACCATCTAACCCCCGTCGGGAAGAGAGCCATGATACAGGAATAATGTTCCACACTAAAAAAAATAATAAAAAGAATAAGAATCTCCTTGCCAGCACAAACTCTAAGCTCCATAAGACTTGCCCTGGTTTAGCAGACTGCACACACACACACACACACACACACACACACACACAGACGTGCGTGCGCGCATGCAGGCAGGCTGCTACTTGCCCCTCCCCCTTTTTTCTTTCTCCATCTTTGTCTCTAGAGCGAATTCAATTTTGTCTTCTCCAACCGACGGCTTAAATGCAGACAATCTTATCAGCGGCTGTGCAAGCAGTGAGGGACGTGATTGAAACACCCCTGAAGTATTTCCAAAGCAGACAAACCTTTCAGGAGTCCTAATTGTGTCAGTGTGTATGAGTGCGAGTGTGTGTCTATGTGTGTTTCTTGGTCAAACACACATGCACAGATATGCCAACATTATGACGCCCTTCCCTACTTTGATCCTCGGTATCTTCCTTCTCTTTCCCGAGCTGCTCAGGAATCATAATTTGCTATTTTTATTGTCCGGTTACTATTTTTAGAATTTTGATTGATACACAACAATAAGCAATGACTTGAAACCGCAGGTAGAAAATGATTATTATTTTTTTTTTTTTTCCTTTTTGCTCTGGCTTCTTGTTTAAAATGGTCTCTCCGTTCTCCCTCCAGTCGTACATGGAGGACCACTTGAAGAACAAGAACCGTCTGGAGCGCGAGTGGGAGGCGCTGTGCTCCTACCAGGCCGAGCCCAGCGCCTGCAGCGTGGGCCAAGGCGAACAGAACTCCAAGAGGAACCGAGCTGATGCCGTGGTCGTTTGTAAGTTTGCCTCAGATCTGTTACTTTCTTTTCGTTTTTGTTGGTGTTGTTCTGTTTGGCTTGTGAAAGTGTCTCTATCATGTCCAAGATGGGAAGAATGAAGGGTCAGCAATGTGTTTGCATCACTTTCTTTAAACAGATGGAGTATAAAAGCAGACTGATAAACAGGCCAGAACAATACTTTGGAAAATATGCTTCCAAAGCAAACAATCACTGGCAGCTGTCTTGCCAAAAAGCGTCTATTACACTTACTTTATAAATCCCTCCTTGAAAATCTGTCTCCGTCTACATATATATATATGTACCCTAAGTGTCTTTAAAACACTTTGTACTGTATTAATAAAATTAAATGTGATATGAAGCTGTATCTTCTTGTTATGGCAGTGAGAGTGACAAAGTCAAAGTCTTGACTACAAGTTGGCTGAACAGCCCTTGAAAAACCTCCCTTTAAGTTTGTTTTTATACAAATGTGGCACCAGGGACCCTTTTTTGGGGGGGGCGGGGGGTGGATACTGTAGGAAGCAGTTGCAGTGACAGTTGGTCACAGCTATAAGTCTGGCAAGCCAAAGCATCACTGGCTTATTTAAAACAAAAAACAATAAATAATAATCCTAACAACTATTCATTCATTTAGAGAAATGCAAAATGCAAGGAAAAAAAAGAAGATTCTTTGTTTCTACTTTCAGAGACATTCCAGTCTGACTAATCACAAGTTGCCCAAATGGATTAAGATTTGTTTCTGTTCTATTTTCTTCCATTTTACTTAGTTTTGTTCTTAGTTGAGTGTTTTTTTCCCCTGTGTGTTCCCGGTACTGTCTCTATTTTGTTTCTTATTGCTGTGTTTTCTAAGATACTAAATCTCTGCTTTGTAGTATTCAGTTTAGCAGGTTTTTAAAAATTCATCTTACCATCTGAAACGCTACAGGTTCCTATTTAGATCAAGGACCTCTTTAAAGAGTTAAGGTAAAGGTGATGAACTTAGCAAAGGAAAAACCATGACTTTTAGCAAAAGATGGCTAAAAGTGTTGACGTGAAAAAGTAAATCCACGTCCTCTAATGGCCAGTGGGGGCGACTCCTGCAATTATTTAGCACCTTTGAAATAATCTGTAATATATGTATAACATGATTCTGCTTTTGATGGTGATTTTCTTCTTATTGTTAATCATATATCAACAACAAAAAAAATCTGTGTAAAGCAAAAATAATGTGACAAACTTCATGATTTTGAAAGAATCTTTAGCCCAGCAGTACTTCAGTCTGTCGAGGATGTTCTTCCTCTGAGTTTTGATGTCAGTGGTAACATTATTGCCACCTACTGGCATGGCATAAATATCTCAGTCTTTTAGTTGGTATTTCAGAGCCCATCTGGACTGAGATTTTTTCCAAATGTGTAAAAAAATTATATCCAAATTAGTGCAGATCTACTTAAAAAAAACATTTATTAAACATCAATGTAGGATATTATTTAGGGTTGAGCCAAATGAATGTTGACTAAGTTTTAATCGTGCCTATTTGTAAGTATCTTTTAAATTCAACACTGTGTCTCACAAGAATACCAAACAGGTGTCTTCATTGCAAATTAATCTCGAGGCTTTTTTCAAGTTGGCATTGTTTAGAAATGTCAGTTTGACAGATTAAAACCAAACCTTGTTAGGGTCAAAAAATCTTTTATTTAGGGTGAAGGGAGAGGTTTGGAGACACCTTGTGTGTGTTTTTGTGTCTGATGAAACTCTGGTGAAACTGAACGTCCTTCAGTTTTCATGTTCTGGTGCTGCTGTTCAAAAATCCTGCAGTTGCTGTGCAGGAAGGAAAGGATGTTGAAACTTGTACAGATGAATTATGCATCTTCATTTCAGATGATCATTCCCGGATCACCTTGAAATCGGAGAACAACCACAGCAACTCGGATTACATCAATGCCAGTCCCATAGTAAGTAGTGCTTATTTTAGTTGCACTACATGCTAATGCTCACACCTGTTTCACATTCTGACATGGAACAATCACAGTCCTGACACATTTAATGTGACAGATCAACACAAAACAGTACATAATTGTGAAGACGTCCAATCAGATTGAATGGAAGAATTATAGGAACATTCATTTCTAACCTCAGATTTAGATCTGGACTTTGATTGGGCCATTCTAACACAAGAGGAAGCCTTTTCAGAATGGCTCATTATGGGTGCACATCTCAACTTATTTGCATTCTATAACAGATTTACATCTAAGATGGTCCTCTGTCTACTAATGCTGAAGAAAAGCATCCGGACAGCATTATGTCGCCACAGTGTTGTCTGTTTTGTGCAACTAACACATTTTGTTTTCGAAAGAGTTATTTTTACTTTTTTTTTTGCAATGGCTTGTATTAAGGGGTGAAGGCAGCTAATTCAAACAAAACACTCTTCAGAGTTTCATATGTTAAAACATGTGAAAATCAGTTTTTGTCAGTTATTTACAACTTTATATTAGTTTATGACATTAAATTTGAATAGATTACAGACAGGTTTGTGATTATAATGTGAGAAAATGTGGAGAAGGCTTATGTTTTTTTTTTTGGTTTTTTTTGGTTTTAAAGGACTGCGAATTATTTTGCAGCTGTAAGTTGTTGTCTGGATTAAATTGTTGCTGATCCGTTTTCTTTTATATTCCATACAGCAAGCACCAGTGAAGTTGTCACATCACGTTTACAACCAATACCTTGCTTTCCACTCTCACTCATGAAAAATTCCACATTTTCTGACTGACAAAACACATCCCATGCAAATACAGAAAGAGCTCCATATTGGAGAACGCTACGACTTTTTTTTATGTGTCTGTATGGTTTTTTTTTTGTTTGTTTGTTTTTTTTCTTTTCCCCAAAAAATATTGTCAGCCATGATTTCCCCCGAGGCCACCGAGAAGGGATTCCATCAAAGTGAACAGGAAGCTATGCATTTCAAATACAGTGCCAAAATTTTCCTTAGCCGACAGATGAGGATGGCGCACACACACACACACACACACACACACACACACACAGCTGCTCTAAAAGCCTATTACTCTTCAGAAACCAACAATGGAGACCTGTTTATACCACTTGACTATGTACCAGCATATTCATAGAGCTATGTTTATCTTATGTTTATCTTAAAACAGTGTCAGGGTGCAACATTTAATTTCATAGTTGGTAAAATTGTCACTGAGTTCATCAGTCTGGAATAGAAGTTTGTAAAGATTTACATTAGAACAGAGATTTTTTTTTTATTTTCAATTTGATTTTTGCTAAGTACCATTTTGAGCCAATCGAAGGGAAATGGGTTGATTCCGATTGGTGGTGAATCAATGAGCGTATCTCTTGATTAGAAGGATTAGAAAAGTTCTCCAAGACACCTCAGTTATGGTTTAAAGAATATGTTTGAAGTATTGGGGTATGCGGCAATATGAGAATGAAAGGACAATAATTGCAGCACAAAAGGGTGTGACCTGAGAAAAACTGTAATAATTGTGCCTGTTGCCGTGGCTTCTTCTTTCTAATTTACTTCAGGGGGCTTTCAGTAAATAATCTGGCACTTCGTTCTGGGAATGAAAGGTCACGCGGGGGAGGGGAGTGTATCTGTGCTCCTTGCTGAGCACAGGGTGACATCTAGCATTAGAAAAAAGGCCAAAAAAAACAAAAAAAAAAGGCAAAGTCTTGACCACGAATGATGCGAGAGATCCTGGATGTACAGCATCATTAGGGTGAGGAATAGTTCAAAGGAAAGTGCAGACACAACCCTCGTCTTGGCATTTTTTGCAAAATTTCAGCAGTTTCCACCCAACGTTTTTTTTTTTTTTTTTTTTTGTCTGGGACTCTGGGTTGAGCTTAGCAGCCATTTACTGTCCAACCCCTCTATCTTACAGAAAAGCAGGATCAAGGCACGGTGTGTGAAAGCTAAGATGTTTCTCCTGGAGCAGATGTTTCGTTTGAGCCGTTTTCTGTCCAAGCAATTTCACTCGAAGCCAAAGGAGCACTTCTTTGCATTTCTCTTTTGTTGCAGTCTATCTTCATTCCACAACGGCACAGGGAACCACAGCTGAAATGCAGGGCTGCTCTTTCCTCTTTCATGTTTCTGCTTTAGTATTCATGTTAGGATGCAGGCGCAATAGCTACAGCAGGGCCTGCATCCTTGAGATTGGCTGAAGCGAGTGGCTCGCATTTGGCATCGCCGTTTTATTTCTGTGGATTTTTTTTTTTTAGGTTTTTTTTTTGTGTCTAATGTATTTGAGGAATTTTAATCAGGAAGGACGAAGGGGAAACTAAGCAACATAGTTATGGCTTGTATGTAATTTAAGACCAATTTTTTGTTGTGTTTTTGCAGAGCAGAGCCTTTTTTAAATTACTTTTTCCTTCCATAAACAACAAGCTGATATTAGTAGCTTAACTTGTCAGGCTGTGGTAGCTAGTCTTCAGTCACCTACTTGGCAGATTAGCTGTTTGCAATTCACTAAATAAAATTTAAAAACGGTCAACATTGTTTTTCCAGTAAATTTTAGTAACTTTCTTTCAGCCAGCTGACCAGCAGTACAGAGTCACAGGCGAGAGAGGGGCAACATTGTGCCAGAGAAAACTGAGGTTACTCCAGTAATATTCCATTTTATGGAACCTTAAATTGCACATCTTAAAATCCTTTAAAAATAATTATACACTTTTTTTTTTTTTTTTTTTTTTTGTGCATTTTCAGCATTTCAGAGCTTTAAAATGAATTCCAGTTGCCCAGAGAGAACAGCTATGCACTGAGGCCGAGGAAAAAATACTCCTAAATTGTTTTGCTTTTGATGGTGAGAGCCAACGTCAAAGTAGGCAGAAAGCAAAAATTATGTAGCGGATCTTGATTTAGCAGTTCCCTGATTGCGCTTCAAGTTAATACAGTTTTTTAAATGTTGTAACTGAGTGACTGTTTAGTCTCACTGGTTGGTTGAAAAGTCAAAGAATTCACTTTTAGTTGTCCTAAAAACTTTTTGTCAAACTTCATTCAGTAAGTTAAACATGTATTAATAAGACCTCATTGTTATTCTACAAATATTTACAGAATTATTGTTCTGCTGATAATTATTTTTCTTAAATAGGTGCAGAGAAACCTCTCTTGATGCTTGGATATAAAAATACATATTTAATATGCAGGTAGGGAACGAAGCCTCACTACATTCTCACAATAAATCCCACTCCTTAATTTTCATCATGGGTCTCCCTCATCTCAGCCACTTCTTGGCTTTGAAGCCGTTCTACAAAGTGTTGGAGCGAGGGTGTGCATGTGAAAATACTAATAAGCAAAATCTCATTGAAAATCAGGTGTATAAAGTCAGATTAGCCACCAGATTTGCCGCTTTTTTCCAATCATAAACTTCAAAAAAGATCTGTTGCATCATAAGCTTTGGAAGTGCTCACAGGGAAAGTTCAGTGTCTATATGTTGCCCTCTTCTCCGTATGTAACGTTTGCAGTTATAAGTTATAAGAAAGACTGGAAAAGTGGGTTTCTTTCAGTCGATGTTTGTGTGTTTCTTCACCCATATTGAAGCTTTGATGAAATCAGACTGAATTTTTTGTCTCACATCCTTTGCTCTTCCTCTCCCAGATGGATCACGACCCTCGCAATCCCACTTACATTGCCGCCCAGGGGCCACTTGCTTCCACTGTGGCAGACTTTTGGCAGGTAAGGCTTTTATTTTTATTTTTCACATTCACTTTTCTGCAGTAAAAAGAGCTCTGTGGGTTTTTGTCATTCTCAGTATATGCAGATGAGGGAGGATCAATGAAGTAACAGCAGAAGAAATGTTGGGTTGAGCTCATAGACGTCTTTTGGCATGTGGTGTGATTTAACGTGGACAAGAGTTCTTATTTTCCCTGCCGGTTGCATGACTTTTTCAAACTGTCAGCATCATGAGGGTTTATTGACCCTTTCTGCTACACTTCATTCAGGGATACACAGCAAATAAGACATATGACTAAGTTTTACTGTGACATTGGCAGGTAGTGTTTTTGAAGGGGGTTGGGTTTAGAACTGCTCTGGTACAGTAGAGTCACTTTTGTTACTGTTTCTTTGTAATTTAAACCCTTTTTATGTGGCTGCATCTAAATACTTCCTGAAGGGGCTTTTGTCATGTTGGCTATGGAGAAAGGACTCTGACATCACAGTTTTGTGCTCTTGATGTGAAGTAGAAAGGCTTGCACATAGCCAGCAAGTCAGTGTGGGATCTCAAGTTTTACCCCAAGTTGCCTTGTATTAAACATAAACAGAAAATAATCCCTGATCATTTTTTGTCAAAATTCATTCTTATGTGAATTTGGATCTTTAAGAATTCTAGCTGACTCTTGAAGGCTTTGGACAGAAATAAATTTTTGGATTTTATCTAACGAAAGTTAATCACAGAACATGAAGATGCTACATTTCACTGTGCATGATGTGATTATGCTCAGTGTAGGTTTTTGGAATAGTGGCTAAAAGGTTAAGTTTTATTTCATCAGCCCGATAACCTATTCTCCCAAAAGGTTTGGGGTTTTTTTTCCCCAGGCCTGGAAGTTTTCTTGGAAGTAAATACTTTTGTCCCACATTTTTACTCCTTAGCTTAGACATGTTGACCGTACAGTGGAATGCTGTCACATGTTAAATACAAGTAGTATTTTTAGAAACTCCTGCACGTCCTTCAGGGCTGCCATTCGCCTCCCTGACCAGTTTATATATTGTCTTTTCAGTAAATCTGTACAAATTTACAGTTTTCGTAATATCACTGCTGTGCATGTTATATAAATTCATTCTGTGTAATTATTTGTACCCCTCTCCTGACTGATACATTTGTACAATATTGCATAGGGGATTATATGAGGAAAAGTCAGAAAAATTCAACTAGGACTGCTTGTTTTTACATGTTTACATCACAGATTAGTTTTTTTGTATGTTTCTTCAGGTGAACTGTATACATGTATCCATTTACATGATTTTATTTTATCATCATAACAAAAACAAGAATTTAAATGATCATCACTGGACATCTTGAAAACAAACAGGATCATTAAATTATGATAAAAGCAAAACTATTGTATGTACGAGTTAAATGGTGCTGGTATTAGCTCATATTTGCGTTATATCTGAGAGCCACTTCTCACCTTGTCTGTGAATGTAAATAAATCCTCCCCATCAATTACTGCATATGGAGGCCGTCATAAAACATGTCAGGTTGTGTTGAAGTGCGCCTTAAATGATGCACGGTTGCCAAATAGCATTCTTCTGTGTTAATAGGACAGCACTGTAGTAATTAGTGGGTCCATCACCTCCATATGGTGAAGTGACTCCACATAGACGTGACCGGGCTGTGGAAGTGAGAGGCATAAATCCTGGTGGACCAGCTGGTCCTGCACTCTGCATCGGAGGCTGAACTCATTTTGGATAATCGCGACGGTGCTGAGTTTTAGTTTGGAAGGAGGTGTTTGGGGCTTGAAGAGAGCAGCAAATTTAGAGTGGTCTTGTCCTTTGCACTAGAAAAACAGTACCCAGAAGAAACCTGTAATAGTGTAACTTCTGTGGGAGGTGAGTAAGCAGGAAATGTTTGCTCTCCAACAAAAATAGAAACTTTCAACTGAAGGAAATGGATGCCAAGACTTGTGGAACAAATTTATTTCTACAGACATTTACTTGTTTGGAAACCTGAAGATAAAGAACTTACTTACTTCGAGTCATAGCAATGGAAGTGTCATAGCTTTGGGGATAGTTTGTTTCAGCACTTTGCCACCCTACCATCCCAGAATCCACCATGAACTCTGGGGGTGCTTGATGAAAATGTGATGTCATCTGTAAAATAGATGAGATGAAACAGAACCGGGCTCTATAACATGATAGTCACCCAAGAGGTTCCAGCCAAACCACCAAGGACTGCCTGAAGACTAAGAGATGGAAAAGTACAAACTGACAAAGTCAAAGCCCTGCTGTTGTTGTTTTTGATACATACCTACAAGAAATCGCTTAAACATCTCACAACTAAAGGTGGGGATTGAAACAAACTTTCCTCAGAGACTGGTAGATCTGGAGAAGTGACTTAAGTCATTTCAGCCAAGTTATTTTATCCAAAGTGAAGTTACTAGTCACTGGAGTTCTACCTTTTCTTGAATTCAAGTTTCTTTTTGTAATCTTTTTGTTTAATGAATAAAAAAGCTTAGTTTGTAAAGGGTACCTGAAGTTAAATCACATACTTTTCACAAAATATCCATCTATCCATTTTTTAACCATTCAATATCATGGGCTGGTTCCTCTCTCTAGCTGTCGTTAGGCAAGAGATGGGGTAAACCTTGGACAGGTTGCCAATGCATCACAGGGCAACAGAAAGACACAGCAAAGACAACCATGAGCACACACTCACATCTTTCACAGAGAGAAATTGTCCTAACAATCACGCTTTTGGACTGTGTGAGAAAACTGGACTACCCAGAGAGAACCTATGCATGCACAGGGAGAACAAGCAGAAAGACCCAAGGCTAGGAGTCGAATCCAGGACCTTCTTGCTACAAGTAAACAATTCTACTCTACATGTTAGAAATATAAAAGAAAAGAAAATTGAATTGGATATTAAAGCATTTCCTCAGAAAAATCTAAATATTTCATGGGATATCCTAATTTTTTAGGACTATCTGCTTCTATGCTTCCTTTTTCCGTATGAATGAAAACTTTGTTTATATATTTGTTTCTTAGGCAATGAACTCAACTCGTAATCTTTCCCAACTAAGCACAAAATAACAAAGCAACACATAAAGTTTGATTGACTTGCAGAATGTACAGCTATTCATTATTCAGTATGGCGAACGTTGGTTTGTTGCAGGACTGAAAAGAAACACACTTTCACCCATTAAAAGCGAACAAACACACACACACACAAAAATAAATAAATTAAAAAAACACTGGCACACTCATGCAAATGGACCATGCAGAAGGCGAATCTTTTTGCTCTCTCCTATCTAATCCACGCCGGGCCCCAGGCGGTGCTCTGAAAGGCTGCTTGGCTCTAATCCTCTGCTCCTCATTCCTCCATCCCTTCATCCTTTACTTTACTCCTTCATCCATCTCCCCTCTATTACCTTAGTACTGCTGGGCCTTCATGCTTGCTTCCCCTCAGAATGAGAAGCCAATCTGCATGAGTTCGCCGAGTAAAAGTCAGTGGGTTGATGTATGCTCTGTGGAGTTTAGAAACTCTTAATCACATTTTTTTTTAAAAAAGATTGTGGGGTTGTTTTAGGTAGAGATGGGACATATAGGGCTCCACTTTTACCTCAGGTGAGCTAAATTGCACAAGACTAAATGAGTAAATTTTCCCTCACATTATCACCTTGCCAAATCTCATCACATCTTGGCACAGTTGGCACAGTTGGCGTGTAATGTGTCCACTGGGCTGGATCGCAGGAGCTTGTGATTAGTGTATAGTCGAGGCCATTGTGTTTTTATAGCAATCATAAAACCTGCATTTCCTCCTCATTTTCCTAATGGCTGCCAGTGGGCCTCTATGTCTTCCCAAGGACGCATTAGATTGCGATAAGATGAAATGGAGCGGCAGTGGAAAAGATGTTGTGATCTCGTTCCGACGCCAGAGAGAGCGACAACAGGCACTCAGCACCCCCACTCATCCGCCCAACATTCACCATTTCTCACATGCAAAGAGGTGACATTTATTCATACCTCTTGCACAAAGATAAAGAAAACAATTTCACCCCAATACAAGGTTGCAGCGCAATGTGCTGCTCTTAGCGGCCCAGTTCAGGTGCACATTAGTCCTTAGTAAGTCTGCATATGCGAATGCCGATTGTCGTCTGACGTGCGGATGCGTTTCTTTTCTCCTAACGTTCAGATGGTGTGGGAGAGCGGCTGTGTCGTCATTGTGATGCTGACCCCCCTGTCGGAAAATGGAGTAAAGCAGTGTCACCACTACTGGCCTGATGAGGGATCAGACATCTACCACATATACGAGGTATGCAACAGCAGGCATAAAGTCTGTGCACCTGGAAAAACTAAACGTAGGATTTTGCAAGCTGCGACTTTAAGAAATCTCTCTCTTGACTAAAACAACAAACATAGCGTGTTGCAAAACAGCAGCAACATGTTGGTACTATATTTTCGAGCCTCACAGTGTTTCTGGTTGTTTTCTGTCAAAACTTCCATGCTATTTTGAAAATCCACCTAAATGTCCAAAAGCTGGATCCAAGTGATGAAATCAAGCGTTTGTCAAATGTTGATATTTGGTTATTTTAGCACTGTTGAATTTCACAAGCAAAAACATCCATATTGACTGTTTGATATTGTTTTAAATCAGAACTAGGTGCAGAACTTGTTATATTTTTCTCAAAATATTCCAAATGATTAAAAATCTATTCTGCAAACCAGATCCTGAAGATAAATTTGGCTCTGATTTGCCAAATAACCAGAGCATCACACAAAGATGTGTGACACCGGTGACAAGTGGGCACCTGTCATCAGTTTTTTTTTACTAAAAGTGAAAATTTCCAAAAGTTACTGGTTCCTTTCACTAATTTAGAATATCATCAATAGTTTTATTAGACACAAAAGTTATATAGCTCAAGATTATTCCTCACAGTTTACCATAGTCAAAGATGAAAGACTTGTCATGATAAACTAGAAGACCAAGAGCTTCCTTATACTAGAGCTACATGGTATTTGTAAATTATAAATAAAAGGATTTCAGGGGGAGCTGGGGGCTAGCCATCCAACTTTTTTGGAGTCTAAGCACTTATATAAGAAATGTAGACTTCATCAGGCTTAACATAGATTTATAACAGAATGTTATATGTGTAGCAGGGATACAAGTGCTCAAAATATGCAGAAGACAGAATATGTAAACCAGAAATACTAAAGGGCCAAGATCTGGTGCTCTTCCACTCAACTTTCCATTAAAATGCTTGGATGCATCCAGCTCCTTTAACAGTGATTTTCTTTTTTTGTGGCTTCTACTACTCTGGAAGGTTGTCATGATTGTATTGACCAAAACATGGTCATTACATATTATTTATGCACTTGAAATATATATATATATATATATATATATATATA
>NW_006800010.1:1862371-1877046 GCF_000485575.1 Poecilia formosa | reverse complement strand
TTTATTTATTTATTTATTTATTTATTTATTTTAATGATTATTGGTGAGTTAGTTGTCAGTCAAGAATGTAAAATTAATAGAACTAAGTTCCTGAAATACCTCACTCTTTGTGTGTTTGTAGAATGGCTTCACTTTTCTAAGTAGAGATACTGAAATAACTGAACTTTTTGATGACATTCAAAATTATTGAGATGCATGTATGTATTTGTGAAAAAACAACAACAAAAAGGACTACAAAACAGGTATATTCCATCAACATTAATAAGAGCTAAGATGCAAAAGAAGAACTAAAACATTGTGAGTAGGACGATTCCTCCCAATGTTATTTTCTGTCTGTCAAAAAATTGCAAGGTAAAACATAAACTCGTTAAGGAAAATGGGTGTAAAATTTTCAAAATCAGCAAATTACAAAACACCGCAATTCTGCAGAGGTGTTGCTCCTTCAAATTACATGTCTGAGTTCAGAATTTCTAGTTCCAACAACAAACAAAGATAACCTAAAGTTTATTTGTCTTCTCAGTTCAGCACTGAAGCATGTGCATATTCAAAGTGAGCTAATTACGCTCACATTCTTTGTTTTCTGACTTAGTTACGTCTCATTTTGCCACAAAATGACTTTAATTTAGGAGAAGGAGGAACACGAAGTGTTCAGCAGTACATGAAGAGTGCAGCAGGTTGTCCCTAATTATGCATAATTTCTTCGAAAGTTTCTTGGCCGGAAAAAAAGAAAAAGAAAAAAAATTCTTGAAATTGTTATGTAGCAAGAGCCAACTTATTTAATTTGATTGTGTAAGCTAATATTTGAGCAGTTGTATTTTAGAGTTGTGCAGATTAAATTCATTTCTGCCTTTGTTTTGGCAATATTTAGGTCAATTTGGTGTCTGAACACATCTGGTGTGAAGATTTCCTGGTCCGGAGTTTCTACCTGAAAAACCTGCAGACCAACGAGACGCGCACGGTGACCCAGTTCCACTTCCTGTCCTGGATGGACCGCGGGATCCCCAGCTCAGCCCGGACCCTGTTAGACTTCCGCAGGTAGAGAGAAGAACCCAGGAGTCTTGCCTAGCTGGATTTCAGACAGATTTTCATATTTACAGCTGACCTTTTATTCCTTGCTTGTTTTTTAATCACCTTCCCTTATCCTGCCTCTCCGGTTCTTCTTTTATGCTCCCTCTGCCTTTTATTTTTTTTGTGTCCTGTAGAGAACGGTTGTTCTTAATAAGGACCCAGTTTCTGTCCCGTCCCTTTCATCCCAGGCCGATCTCCCTCACCTCCCTCCAGCACATGTGATGCAGCAAATTAACGGCTCCACACTGCCTGGCTTGGCTTGGGACAAAAAGAAAGAAAGAATAATAAAACACCTAATTCAAACGCCCAATTAAATGAGAGCTGTCTCACCAAAACACAGGAGACGGGGCGGAAAGCTAGTGACTGAATAACCTCACTTTTTTCTCCAGATAATGTGTTCTGGCAGAAGAGCTGGAGTATTCCTCTGGGAAAACCCGGGAGGGATAGGCAAAAACCCTCCAAATGAGAATAGACGCATCTGATTTGTGGATGGAAGTCTGCCCCTCTCGTTTGTAATGAAAACGGTGAAAGATTGTGTGACGTTCACACACTTACCTAAGCCGGTTTGCGCTATTTCTTCCAAATTAATTTCAGTCGTGTATATATTAATTGGTGTGTAGGTTTGAGCTGTTTAATTTACCTGCACATTGTTTGCTCTGCTGAGATTCAGTTAGCTTTGACTGAGCTTCGTAAATGCCACTGCAGGTTACTTAAAGCTCTCCGATCCACACAAGGCACTCCAACACTCTCAGTGTTTGTGGTTTTTGGCCGTGTTGGTTTTTTTGCGGTGGCCAGTGTCATTTTTGTGATGTTGCAGCTAGTAATATGAGCCCAGTTGCATAGTCACAAAAGTGATCATTGGAAACTGTGTCTCCTCAGCCAGGCCTGTGCACACACTGTCTTTCTTTCACTCCTGACTCTGTTCCCCTTCCCCTCCTCTCACTTGCTCCGCCCTATGGCTTGCATGGGAACTTCAGCTATCTTAGAAGGTTGTGTTTAATTCTCATGTTCATTTGTACAACAAAGTATCCAAAAGACGTACTCTGGACATAATAAAAATTTAATAAAAACAAAAAAATGCATGCATTTTATCCTATTTGTTTTTCAGTCCATATATTTGTAAGCTTTTCTGCAATGCTAATGACTTAGCAATAGTCAAAATAAAATTCACATAAGTGCATCAGTGTTACACTTTAAATCCCATGACCTATTCGCTATATTGTAAACAGTTAACTAGCAAAAACAATACAATATACTACTGTGATATTAATTAGCACAATATGTATCATGATATTTATAGTTTGGGTTTAAAAGTTATTTTAATTGTGATGCACAACTGTGCACAAGAAAACAGTAAATTTTACAAATCAAGGCTGAAATTGGAGTCTGAGCTCCAGGGTTAATATTTAAAGTCAATTTAATGTCAACTAAAAAAGAGATGTAAAAGATTTGGGGATTTTCATTTGTATTAAAGTGACCTTTGAAGTAGAGGAAGACCTCTAACACAATACAGAATTAACTATTAATAGCTTTATGTTGGTTTGCTCTGTGTAAAGGAACTTAAAGAAATTAATGTCTAGCTATTTAATGAGGTTTGAAATACCTATCAGCGAGCCTCAACTAGACAGCTAATTTTGTGAACAAAAGTAACTTTGTACAATGTTAGCCCAATTAAATTTTAGCTTAGAAAAATCAACTGCCTATACTCATTAATGGGGATAAAACATCAAATTAAGCAAAAGCTTGCACATTTTCTAACATTCCAATGCTTATTTGCTTAATGTAGGTGCGCTATTGGGAATACCATTGCCAGTAGCAAGCCTGCAATTGGCTTTTTTTTTTATTTTTTATAAACAGACATGCTGACTCTTGAGGATGTTAGCATCTACAAGAATTAGCATGTATGTTTGTAAGATACCAGCAATCTGCAGGCTTACTATAGCTGATAAAAACGCAAATTATTTAATTCAAATACCTTTCAGCTTGTCAAACGTCCGTACAGCCGTGTTAGTCTCCGTATTGAGCCTACAAAACACTCTGACAAGCTTACTCTTGAAAGGGTTAGAACAAATGAGATTTAGCATGTCTGTAAAATAAACAACCGACTACAGGTTGGCTACTAGCAAAGATAAAGTTAATTTACTCAGTAATGTTAAAACGTGTGACTTGTTGTCCCCTGTTGTGAACCGGGAACAAGCTATTTGTCTTGCATGCATAAATGCTAATTGTTGTTTGTAAGAGACTCAAGAGTTAGCATGTCTGTGAAATAAACAGTCTACTTCAGGTAGCTTCCACCCTTTGAGCCATACAAAGCAGACTTACATCTCACAGCAACAAGTTAGGGAGGAGGTTTTGCTGCACCAGAAAGAAAATTGATTTTCTGTTTAAAGCACAAAAACAGTGACGGTAAATTTTGTAGTTCTGAAACCAACACTTCATAAATTTTAAAATGCTTTCAAATGGTTTTCAGTTTTATCATTACTCATTACAAAAATATTTGTGCAAATTTATGTTGACTCGTTATTGTAGACATTTCATAATTCCATATGTATTTATTTCTTATTCTAAACTCCACATATTGAAACCCTACAAAAACAAGAATGTGGCCAGTAAATTGAGCTATCTCACTATTGGAGAAATGAAAGGAAGCAAAGAGGCACTGGTGGAAGGTCTTGGTGTAGTCAGTTGCCATGGCAGCAGCGGGGTGTGAAAAGGCTTGTTGGCCTTCACCGTTGCCCGTGGTGTATAACATTCATAATTGGCCGAGGTTAATGCGTTGGCGTGCCGCAATCACAACATCACACCGCCACGTCCATCACCCACACGTCAGAGAGAGCGATCCACTGTTACTAACCTGATGATGGATTTATTTACGGCTTTCTTTCTGACTGATTGACAGGAGCAGGAGGAGGAGGAAGCATCTCAGATTTGTGTTTGTTGCTTTGAATGTTGTTAATTTTTATCCAGATCGCAGTGCACAAGTCCCTCTTGAGTCACATTTGCTGTGATTATCGCTATTTTCATTCAACCAAAAAGAAACTATTCAGGCCCCTGCGTCTGAGGCTTTTTTCATCAAGCTCGCAGTAACATTGTCTCTTCTCTTTTGCTTTATTCCAGAAAGGTTAACAAGTGCTACCGTGGCCGATCTTGCCCTATAATTGTTCACTGCAGGCAAGTACACCTGTTTGTTGTGTGTGTGCGTGTGTGTGCGTGTGTGTGTGTGTGTGTTACAACTTTTATATTTTAAAATCCACTCTAGGTCCAACGCTGTTTATTCCGCTCTCTGTTTCTTATGTAAATAATGTGGCACAAGCTTATTGAACGGTAGACCATTCCATTTCCCATCTGGTTGAGTTAGTTAACCAGCTTTGATTGGCTTGCATTAAACACCAAGTATCTGTCAGACCACTTTTGATAGTCACATCCTGTTAAGTCATGCATGGGGCCAGTAAGCCTACTCTCTCCCTCTCTAAGGAGCCGAGCATCTAGCGCTGGATTAATGAAGCCGTGGTGCTCAGGCAGCTCTCCTTTTTTTTTATTGGCCGTGCCTTTATTAGAGAGATGTCCACGCCTTGTTTGCAATTAACATGCAGAGCTGCTGAATGGCCGGCGGGCACAAAGGGAGGCTTTTCATGGGGCTATCTCTGGAGTAATGGAAAAGCAAGGCTCTCCAAAAGCTGTTCTCGAACCGCCCCTGGCCTCTCAACCTCTCCTCTGCTCCTGAGGTGCATGAATTTAAAAGCTTTTGTCCCCAGTGTGCCTTAGAAAACCATTCTCTCTCGCTCTCTCTTTCTTTCTTGCGCTCTCTGTCTCTCTCTCTCTCTCTCCCTCTCTCTCCAACAGTCACTCTCAAGACCACACATGCGCTCATGTGCAAAAGGTTTAGCGTAATTACATTTATTGGAAATATTCAGATCTGTTTGGGTATTTCTCCCAAGAATGCTAAGGACTTAGATCATTTTCTTTCTCCCGCTTCACATCCAGCATCGTGTTTTATGCAAATAAAGAAGTGTGCTTCTGTATGCATAGACTAATTTGTGTTTAAATATACTCAAAAGTCTCACAGCAGATGCCGATGTAAATGAGCAATTTGTTTCCTCATAAGAAGAACACTCTGAGATTAAAGCGTTTTGTGCCGCCACCTTAATGATCTCCGCATCTCTCCTGTCTCTGCAGTGACGGAGCCGGCAGGAGTGGGACCTACATCCTGATTGACATGGTCCTCAATAGGATGGCTAAAGGTAACGATCAATGGCTCCCCCTTTTTCTCTCTCTGTCTCTCTCTCTCTGTTGGTTTGAAACCCTGGCAACGCAAAAGCCTCTCATTCTCCTCGGAGGGTCTCGGGGATGCATTAGAGGGTGACTTCTCTGAGGCCTGGAGAGGCAGCGGAGACGAGGGGGTAGCTGCTGGGAGTGAGGAGATCAGAACAAAGAGGGAAGACAGGGAAGGGAAATGAAAAAGAAACCTCCGCCCACATTCGTAATTATCTATTTAAGCAACCTTCACACTGCATTGACCTGCACCGGTAGCTGCAACATGAATTTAGATAGCACATGCATGGAAATGAAATGTTTAAAGTCGAAAATTTATTAAAAGAAAAAAAAATAAAATAGCTGTTTGCTCTGCCGGCTCGAATCAATATTTAATATTTAATGGAACATTGTTGATTTTGTTATTGATTTATTCTTAAAAGAGCGGTGTTGACAATTTCTTTTGGCAATTTATGCAATTATGCTGCTAACTGTGAACATAGTTAGCATTGATGGAAATCTTCAAGGTGCTTTATTAGTTTTTCTTTGTGCCGCTTTGAATTGGATTATCTCTGTCTGGTGCTCCGGTGTGGCACCAGCCTGCGGTGCTTTGCAAGAGGTATTCAGAAATTTGGAACAATCACAGACTTCAGTGGGATTTTATGTGACAGATCAACACAAAGTCAAGTCATTATCAAGTGGATGGAAAATAACACTTAAAAAAAAAAAATTCTGCAAGTAAAAATATTTGTATATGTATTCAGCCTCTCTGGATCATTACCCATTTGGGATATGTCTCTGCATGTCTTTGCCATTGTCAATTTTTTTTTTCAAACTAACTCTAGCTCAGTTTGGATAGAAAGCATCTATCACCAGCAGTTTTCATTTTATTGCATCACATTTCCCATTGGATTAGGTCTTGACTTTGACCAGGGCATTCTAATACATGAATGTGCTTTAACCTAAACCATCCTACATTGCCACTTGTGGTATGTGAATGACTTTCTAGAAGGTTTTTTTCTAGAATGAACTTTCAAAACTTGAAATGTTGTTTTTTACAATGTAACCCTTTGACACATCAGCAACTTTCATCCTGACCTGCCTGCTGCGCTCCTGAGTCGTCATGATGCTGCTTGTTCTCTAAAGTTCTCAGACAAACCTCTGATAATTTTGCTTCCATTTCACAACCATCCCTGTAAAACACGTTGCAGTTTTGTGGTTGTTCCACAACAAAATGCAAAAAACTGCTGAAGGTGCAGGAGTACTTTTTGGAAGGGGTTGTAAATAAACATATTTTCTGACACCAGCAGCTGAAACAGAAGTGGAATAGTTTTAGTCATCTTATTCTGCATGAATAAACAGTTTAATTTGTCTTCTGAGTTCTTTTGAGAAATGCAGGTTATAAGCATCTATTGTTGCCTCAGACTTTGTCCCTCCATGCCTTAGTCAGCTCTTTGGCCCCTGATCTTTGCCCTTTACCCCTTTAGCGAGCCAACCCAGTCAGAAGAGGTTAGAAGGACGCCTCGCTGCACTGTCTGTTAAACAGTAATAAGACTGACCCTTCCTGGTGCAATTCAAGTACGTCTGTGACAAATGTGCCGTTGCCCGAGGTGATGAAAGCTGACTCGCCGTCCGCTTTCAACCTTTTGTTTTTCTGCGTCTGGAATCAAAATGCATGAAATGAACGTAAGCTCTGGCGCTCCAAAAAGCCGTCTTTTTTCCCTTTCGGCCAGAGAGCTTTCTCTTCAGTGTAACTTCGGATTCCAGCTAATCTAAGACATGAAAGTCCTGCCGGAACGCTGAAGTACCTCTGAGTGCATCGAGTCCCACTCCCCCCACCCCGTCTTTCTCTCCCACATACAGGCATAAATCTATTCTTCGCTATGTTGTTTGCCTCCCCTAGATGCATTTTCTAGATCCCTCTCATTCTCAAATCAGCTCCGGCTTGCTTTCAGCCCATACATTCGGAGTGGTGTGAGATTTTCCTCGAGTAACATCAAAGACTGAAAGGAAGCTGATTACAGGTGAAGCAACTGTTGCACAGGTTAATCATTGAAATCGCTGCTGCAGAGCAAACCGTTCTAATAAGCGAGTCGGACGTCTTCTTTGAATGTGATTCCCGTAGCGAAGGCAAGGTGTGCTGTATATTTTATGTCCCCCACAAAAAAAAAAAAAAAATTATGCATATTTTATCAAGAAACAGTCCGTGGCTTCCATCCAAGTCTTCTTTTCCGAGGATGAATGTAATAATTTTCAATCGCTGTGCTGCTCCAAAGGGAGCGCAGCGCGGCATAAAGAGAGATTGACAGATGTGAGCAGGATTACTGCGTCACTTTGAACTCAGTCCAATTCTTGCTCTGTTGCAGGTGCTAAAGAGATTGATATTGCCGCTACCCTGGAGCACTTGAGAGACCAGAGAGCTGGCATGGTCCAGACAAAGGTAAGGTTCCCTGGCTTTGAGTCGGAGGAGGTGGGGGTGGAGGGAGGAGGCGGGAACCCAGGGAGGGCAACGGGGTTTTAGGCGTTTTAGAGTAATGATTGTCTGCTTCATCCACACAGGATCAGAGGAAATGATGATGATGATGCTCTACTTAATAACTGCTTTCAGGATTACAGAAATATTGCTTGCGGGATAATAACTTCACATTTATCGTAGGGGCCCAAATAAAATTACCCAAAATTTGAAAGAAATATGTTTGCACAGTTATATGATTTGAATAAATTAGATGGATAAAGTATTGCTGAAATGTGTGATTACTTCTCTAGGGTGTAATTTTTATTTTATTTTTTCAAGTTATGAATGATTGTCAAATCTACATGAAAAATATTCATAAGAATATCATTTAGAGCCCAAAATGATTTACAGTAGTTCCCAACAAAACTATCCACAGGGATTTTTATTTTTATTTTTTATTTTTTTATTTTATTTTTTTTTTTGCATTCTGGAAAAGTCTGGAATACGTTTAAAACTCTTTTTCAACTTAACATCCAACCATCCTTCTGTTGGTTTGAAACTGGAAAAACGCTTAATTTTAACACAAAAATGTGTATGAAACTTGAATCTCCAATAAAATGAAACATTAAAAAAAATCAGGGCACATGAATTTAAAACCCTGTTTCAGTAGATTCGCTTCAAAAGAATCATTTGCCACAACATGTTGGACATCATCCCAATCTCACCTTACAGGCATCACAGTCATTTCTCTGTACAGTTCACATTACAACAGCCATTTTTTCGTCATCCTCAACTCAAACACAAAGACTTTCCCCTTTTTATTTTACTCCCTCCTTTTGTGAGGATAATAATAATAATAATAATAAAATTGACGCTGCAGTGGGTGATAGTGGGAGCTGCTTGCTTACCCGCTGCACTGTTTCTGAACGGTCTGCTAAAGCTGCCGTTAGAGCTCTGCTCTGTTCTCTGCAGAGCAAAGCCTTTTTCAAAGACTCTCTTTTTCGGTTTGACAGGAATTACAGCGGTATGTGGTTGATTCCTCTTTGCAGACTCGTTCAGGCTCCTCAAAGAAATTAGATTATAATGAGGTATGAAATGTAGAGTTAGCTTCATTTTTTTTTTCTCTTATGTTTAATGATTTTCCAACTATTTTTTTTTTTTTTTTGCTGTTGTTAGATTTATTTATTTGTCTCGGTAAAGATCTCTAGTGAGATGTAACAACAGCAGTGAAATTTACAACAATTTCTAAAGAAACGTGTTACAATTAATATAAAACTAATACTGGTCGAATCAAGTGGCTAACGAGCTCTGACAGTTTCACGTCTGGATGTGGTATTTGCACGTGTAAACACACACTCGGTAGTGAAATGCAAAGCACGATGTTACTGACAGTATTTTAGATACTAGCCACTGCATTCAGAAATAATCCACCAGAAACCCTGTTGTTTATCCACATGGAGAGAAAAACAAGATGTATTTCTCATGTAAGTTTCAACCTATTTTTACGCTCCTAAAGATTCCTGTTTGTCATTTTCTTTTCAGCCCCTTAAATGCATGATTTTCTTAATTTTGCTTCTAATTAAATTGTGTAAAATTGAACTTCCTAATATTAAGGACAGATGAGCTCGAATTACTGGCAGAGGAGCACAATAGACACACTTGTGTTCAAAATAGTAGCTGAGCGTTCAGAAAAGTGACTAAGCCTCAAAATAAATGGTTGAAGGTCAGACAAACAAGTTCTTATTTCATTAATCTGGCCTGTCTACTTTGATTTGGTCCAGTCTCGATTTAATGAAATCAATCATCCAATTAGGATACCATCTAGACACATCCTCTGTGTAACAAAACAGCCCTGGTGCATGTAGGCTACCAGTTTCTCTCCATGGTGTTAAAAAACCAAAACCGGATGCCCTTTCTTTACAAACTAAAACATTTATTGTTCAAACTTTAAAAAAAAAATGCTGAACGTGCATTAGCTGTATGACCACCGTTTGTGGGAGCTACTTCATATCTGTGTTAACTGCTGTTATCATTGGACTACGTTCCACAGTTTCTCTGCTTTTCTTGGTTTTGTCCCAGAAACGCCATGTTTGATGACTTTCCACAAGTTTTCCATTGAATTAAGATCTGAAGATTGTGCTGGCCAGTCCATAATTTTGAGTTTGTTGGTTTGGAACCAAATTGATGTTTGCTTAATGATGTGTTTAGAGTCATTGTCTTTTCTTCAGCATAGTGCAACATGATTACTTCAAAAGTCTTGATGACTCTTGGTTTGTGATAAAAACCACACGCATAAATGAATCATCCATAACAAACTGAAGCCACCATGCTTCAATTAGTTGGCTTGAATTTGTTTTCTTTGAGGGTCATTTAACAAATTGTAATGACCAAAAAAGTGTTACCCCATTTGGTAACCTCTTCAACAGTGAGTCTTTGCAGAGGCTTCTTGTTGACAGCTTGGCTATAGACTTATTTTGTTATATTGTTTTAGATCAACGTGGAGCTGATCGTTTGCTCCATTTTCTTCCATGTCTTTCTGATTTGTTTTGATTTGCATCGTGCAGCATTTCAGATCATTTTATTTGAGCAGCCTATTATAGATTTTTTTTTAGTATATGCATACCTCTCACCAAATGCTTTTCTCCTGACAACAGTCTGGTATGTATGATCCATTTTACTGCGATTTTCAGCGAGGAATGCTGGAGAAACAGTAGATGCCTTTGTCTGTGAATAAGGGAAAACTGTCCTGTTTTTTTAAAAGAATGAACATTGATCAAATGTCACACTGTTATTATTTTGAACACCAAGCCTCCAATTAATGATTTAGTTAACCGTAATCAGCTACATTAATGTCATAACTGTTTCCACCAAATCCAGTGGTGCATCTGGTTATGGATGTCTCTCTTTGTTTATGTTGAGCACAACAATTGTATCATCTGCATAAAATTAAGTTTTACTATTTGGTAAACTATCACATATATGGGGCTGGGGGCCCCCACTATGGATCCGTATTCTGTGGATCTCCGGCGAGAAACATGGCAAAGGACTCGGCTAGTGAACACACTGTATTTGAGAATCAATTTACAGCAGACAAGCAAATATGATAGGCATAAAAAACAGCAACAGTATTTGTACTGTTTTCTGAATTATGACTCATGCTTTGAACTATTAGTAGTTCACCTTTAAGTTTTTTTTTTTTTTTTTTTTTAAAAACGTTAAGCTAAAATTGCTTAAAGAAAAATATTAAATGGTTTTTGGTGGTGGCTGCTTATGACAGATGTCTGTACGTGGCAACCGTGACACATGTGAGCACGTTTCATCCTCTCTAACATCAATTTCTGATCCGTGTAGCAGAGATTGATCTCCCCCCAGTGCTTTAAATGGGAAACCATGCAAAAGGAGGATTTAAAATCTGTTTTAAAATTTTGAACTCAAACTTAAGAGCCTAACTGAGTTGGAGACAAATGCGGATGGACTTATACATTTTTCTGGACCATCACAACTTCAGAGGATACGCGAAAATAGACACTCCACATAACCGCGGCCACTGGTGGCTTCGCAGTATTGATTCAGCCTATCCTCGGGCCACACCATGGCAGGCTGTGTGTTGACTCATCTGAGGACTGTTCCCTGCAAACCTCCTACATTCCCTTTTCTCTGCGAGAAGACCCCATGGCCTGCAGCCTGGGGAGAGGAGAGGAATATAAAAGCGGCAGGTCCACAGGGCAGACATCAATCAGTTCCTCTGGGATAACCATGCGCTGTTTCACAATAAAACACACAGAGTAAAAAAAAAAAAAAAGCTGAGAGACAGTTTGACTCACAAAGCTGCATTTTAAGACACACCTGGCTGGATCGATGTTGGTGCCAGGCTGTGCGTGTGCTTCAGGTTGAAAGCTCACGGAGCGATTCGGCTCGAGATGGTGGCCAAGGCCCAGCCGGGGTCAGGAGATATGGAGGAGGAGGAGGAGGCGCCAGCTGTCAGTCACTTCTAAATGGCATTCAAGGCGTGCTCCAAACCTGGACACACGCTAACACTTTATCCTCTTCTTTCTTCTCCGCAGGAGCAGTTTGAGTTTGCTCTGACGGCCGTGGCGGAGGAGGTGAACGCCATCCTGAAAGCGCTCCCTCAGTAAAGACCTTCTCTTCTTCCATCTCGGAGCGCCGGTCTTCTCTGCCCACTCGGTGCAGACGTCGCTCCCCTCACAGTCTCCCCTCTTCTGTCGCAACCTCCTCTGCACCTTCACACAATGCTGTATGCTGAATATCGTGCCGGATCCGTCCGTATTCACGAGTTCCAGAGTTGGAACGTCGATTTGATGGGTGTTGTGGTGATTGAGGATAACGGAGGCAGGTCCGCGTTCCCACTGTGCAATTTCTGAATATGAGCCCATGGTTCTCTATGCTGTGGTGTTGTTCCTGAACATACTGTCACAGTGCCACTGATGAGATGTGTATGTAACGTCACGTGAAGATTACTAACTGAGCTGTCACCTGTTTAAAACTACCGGTAATCTACGGCTGCAGCCGCTGTTTGTTTTTTTCTCGTCTTGTACTGGTTACATTTTTTTGTGTGTGAAATCCTAAAAGAAAAATTGTGGTAGAGTCTGTGTTCATTTATTTATTTTTTAATTTTTTTTTATTTTTGTGGCTGACTAAATATTCTAATGTTCCAAAATGTACTGCTTCGACAAAACATGTTCCAAGGCTTTTTGGAATCCTAACCCAAAATTAAATGTATTTTAATGGGATTTCATGTGAGATACCAACACAAAATGGTGCAAAACTGTAAAAAAAAAAAAAAAAAAAAAAAAAAAGTAAATTAAAATTGTTAGAAGTGTGTGGTGTGTATTTGCATGTTGCATGTACTGCCAAAAAGCTCAATTACACTTTCAGTCATTGCAACTTCTTCCTATATCATAAAAAGCCAGATTTATGGAATACACAATAATTGTTTTGCTGTCTACAGGCCTTTCCACCTGACTTAATATGAGTGTAGATCATCCAGAGTCACCAAGAGAGTCCTGGAGATTGCTCTGATTTAGGTTGACGGCCATGATTTTGTCGGTTTTTGATTTGGCCATTTCCAGATGATCAGTTGAAGGAGTGATCTATGAGATTTTTATAATCTGGCTTATCGTCTGTGTTTCTTGGTCTTCGTCATGCTGTTTGTTCTCTAATGTTGCATCAGACCTCAGTCTCCATTCACAGAACTGAGCTGGATTCATGGAGTTAGGTGGATTCTGTTGGTTCCACCGGGGTTTTCAGGGGTATAAAAGTGTGACAAAACAAATGCACACCACACCCTTTTTGGATATTTATTTGTTCAAATTCTTGGAAACAAATTTCCCTCCTCCTCCCACTTTCAAATGAATGTGCTACTTTGTGTTGGTCTATCAAATAGATACATGAAATACATTAAAGTTTTTGGTTTGTGAAAATATTAAATATTTTTTTGCAAGGCACTGTTTGCAACATAAAAAACAAAGAATAGTCCCGACAAGCGGGAAGCAGATGTTACATTTGTGTTTTTTTTTTGTTTTTTTGCTTTAAGACATAAAGTCACTTAAATGCTGCAGCTCTCAACTGTAACACTTTCAGAACCAAGAAAAACATAAAATTATTGCCTGTAAAATTCATCCTTCTGTACAGATTCTGTCCTCCAGATGAAGTGCTGTTGCTGGATTTATAAACTCCGTACATTTCTCCCTCTCTGTGAAGAGAAGACGCTAGTCTAGTATATATATATATTCATCGGCATCACATGGTCAGATGTTGATGTGCATGTGTGTTCTTGTGACTATGGATCTCGGACTACGACAAAAGAAAAAACCCTCACAGATTGTAATAATTGCAACGTATCACATCGATTTCACATTTTTTCTTCAGTGCGTGAACATCTCTGTGAATATTAAATGTGAAATATACCAAACTGAGATAGTTATAGCCTCTATTTAGAAACCATGTCCTCCTGTATCAATAGTAATAAGATTATATATTTAGGAAGAGAGTATGTGGGGATTTTGGTAAATTCGTCCCTCTATTGCTTGTATATTGTGACATATTGTGCAGAATATTTGCTCTATAGACACCGAATGACTTAAAGAATCCTCGTATTGTGCTGTCTGAAACACACCGAGGGCCTCTGTGAGAACTATATATTTTGTGTGAGAAGTAAAAGATGACTTTATTCAGATTGATAATAAATCTACCGTACTTTAAAACAACACCTCTCTGCTGTTTAGTGCTTGTGCTGATGCAGTTTCAAACAAACTGTCTGCCCGACCACTGAGCAGGGTTTGATTGAATGCTGGGAGATGATGTGCATGATCCCTGGGGGAGGCTGGTGTCTGGGGAAACACTGGCTTGTACAGATGAAACGGTTGCTTCTGCAGCACAGAAGGAAACCGGGATGTGAAATGAAATCAGTTTTGTTTTTTGCGCTCTGAGGAAGTCGGGCCATATTTAAGCAAGCTGAGGTCTTAATAGTCAAGTTATTTTATATTTAAAGCTCTGGAATATGTAATCTTAAAATAATGATAGCATGCCTGATTTTGTCACATTTAATCTGTTACAGCACTGTCATGGCTTGTTCAAAAGCGTTTTAATACCAATAATTTGGAGTTCTGCTACATGGTGAACTTTTTAATCTGGAAAAATGTTCCAGTTAAGTTCATCTTATTCAAAAACTGAAAGAGAGATAAAAAATAAATAGAAAATACACACCAGAGTTCCTGCACTCTGGCAAATCCTGAAATACAACTTAAGTAATTTCCAGGTCAGGATAAGTGTGAAAAAAGATTGTGGAAGAATATTTGGATTTTGACTTTGTGTAATCCAACCATCCCTTGGATTATACATCCCTTGTATAATGTATTATACATTATGTATACACATAATT
>NW_006800010.1:1826026-1862288 GCF_000485575.1 Poecilia formosa | reverse complement strand
ATATGTATATATATACATATATATACACACACACATCTGGATTATACATCCAATTGATGGACGGCCATATTGGTGTGGCTGTCCATCTATTCAAAGTACAATAATAATATATCAATTCCACAAACTGATATTGAAGTTTTATTTTAATATCTTGAAAATCAACTGTAAAACGCTAAAACTAGGAAACCTGAAGGACAGACAACATTCCAGGTTGTTTTTTTTTAGTAGCATTATAACAGATCCGCCCTGTGATGGATCGGCACGGTCGGACCGATAGACGGGTGGAACACTAAAAGACGCTAATTACACATAAAGTTTTTAGTTGCTCTTAGTCAAATGCAACGCCAGAGTAATTTGGTATATAGACTACCAAATTATGAACCAAACTGTTTTACGAAAAAAAAGTATTTGCAAACAAAAAGATAAAGCTGACAAAAGCGTCCTGCTCGAGTTTTTCATTCACTGTTGCAAATCGTTAATTGTTTTTGGCTGATTTGTTGTGATTTTGTCACGACGTCACACAAGGAAGCAGTCTGTTTGAGGGGGTTGCCTTTAAACACATCCACAAGTGTCCCTTCGCTTAACTGGAATGTCGTGAATTGCCCTAATGGACGCATCATACTTAGTTATTCCGAAATGCTGAAAATGTTTCTGATTTAATGCCAGACAGTGAAGGGGATCTGGTTCAACTGCAAACCCAGGAAAGACAAGGTCAGGAAGGGAAAACAAAATGAAAGAATACAAAGACAGCCCATCATGCTGTGGGATACCCAAAGAAGTGGAAAACTGGGACATGGAGGATAATACTGATTATATCACAAGTAGAAACGTGATGAGGAGCATGTATAGAGAATATATAATTTCCTACCGCTCAACAATGAGTGCGTGGGGTTCTCATTCAGATGCATATTCATGTATGTGCGACCCGCTGACATGTCCCTCCCTCCCCTGACAGTTCTAATAGGTGGGAATGAAGCTTCATGCACTTCCTGAGGTCTCATTTGCATATGATTCACTGATGAGCTGCCACCACTAACCAGCAACTCCAAACCAAAGCAAGGCTCTATTAATATTCACCCCATTCAGCTTGTAAAGCACACAAACCTAATCAGCTTAGAAATTACTGTATGGAAACCATAATTACGCATGTTTAATTGCTTATCATCTGATGGGAACAAGTTTATTAGAAAACGTATTCATCGTAATTGCTTCCTGAGGTATGTGGTTAGCCACAATAGCCCACGATATCCTGTCAGCTTCCATTTGGGAGGATTAATGTAAAAGTCCCAAAATTAGAAATTATGCGTTGCACTCTTTTGGATGGTTGGTTTAACTCAAAGTGATTTTTAATTTAGGGTTTTTCTAAATTAAAGCCTAAGCTCGGATAAGTCTAACAAAGTGAGAAACGTTCAATTCAGCATCTTACTCTGGCTAGAGAGTGCTGCAGCATCACAGGGACCAAGACTTGGAGCAAATGCCCCCCAGAAAATGTCTGGTTATGATAAGCAATGGCCAACCAAAGAAGAAACCCATAGGAAGCAGAAGAAAAAATTAACAGGATCGATGTTGGGAAACAGCTCTCTAAACAGGAGGGAGGTTTAAAGGGAATCACAGAATCGATTTGACCTTGGAAGAAGCAGATTAAAACTCAGAGAGGTCTCCATACTGCCAAGAATCAAGTGGGCCGTTTCAGCCTCAGGCCTCAGTGACTCTTACAGCTCCTTCCTGTTTGTTGGTCACCTGGAGTTTATTGTAATCACTGTTGACTCTGTCCTTGTAGATTTGTGTTTTGTTTTGCTTTTTCATGAAAAGCCCAGGCAGATTTATTTTTATCAAATCATTTTAGATTACATGAATCATTCCAAACCTGAAATAGTTGGATATTTAGTTAAAGATTTTATGAGCAATCAATACAAGCGACTCACAAAATCAGTCCTGTACTGTAGTAACGTTATTTCACAAAGAGCAATGTAGAAAAATGCAACCATTAATTTGAGTATTCAAAAGGAAAACAGAGGTTATAAAATGCTTAGCAACATATTAGGTGTTTTCATCTGCCTCCAGTAAAAATAAGCAAATATACTTTCATTCTCATCACTATTCTCTCAAGAAATAAACTGAAATACTGCAACTATTTTCTATGCAATGTTTTTTTTTATCACATTATCAAACAAAGAAAGACTAGTGCATTTTGGTTTGTGCTGTTTTGCTTATATACTTTGAGGTTTTTCTGGATTTGTAACTGATTACGTGAGATTTAAATGAGCATATCAGAGCAAACGCACTTGGTTCAAATGTAGACATATTGTCTAAATATGGATTATGTATATAGACTTGATGGATCTTAGGCCAATGCTGAAATCAGGTCAACTGCTCTGAGAGATAGACTGGGGTGAAAAATATGTCTAGTTTTTAAATGTGATTGCAGTGAAAGGCAAGGCATTACTGCAGTGGACTGAATTCAAATGCATGATATTCATTTTCTTTTTTCTTTTTTTTTCTTTTTTTGTAGAAAGGAAATAAGGCTGTCTGTTTTAACCTCCACTTTATGATTTCAATTAGACGGTCTTATGAAGTCCCAATAAAATACATAGAAGACTGTGGTTGTAATGTGATCAAATGTGGAAAAGTTCAAGGAGAATTGATGCTTTCACCAGATACTGTAGATGGGAAGTCTATCTGGAGCCGAGACCTCGCCTCAATCAGAAAGAGAAGCAGAGCTGCTTAACATTTCGTGTCACGTTCGGATTTTGGCTCCAGGTCTGAGAGGCGCTTTAGCTTATCAAACATAAAAGGAAAAAAATAAAAGACGAACATGTCATTTTCATGAGGAGTACTGTTGGAAAGTCCCTGAGTGTTTGCTTAATGGGATCTAGTCCAGGTTTCTCTACAAAGTAAAGCTTGCTTCTTCTTTTTTTCCTTCTTTGCTTACGTTGTTAGGAGTGAATGAAGAGCAGAATGCAGAAGCTGCTCCTCTCATGTCTGTCCAAGGCCTCCATACCTTTGATCTTATTAAGGAACGAACAAGCTTTTAAACTTACACTCCCTGAAAGGCTCTCTCCTCCCCTTCTCCTCATCGTTGTCCATCAAGATGCTGCAAAAATCCTCAGAACGTTGATACTGCATGAATAATATTTCATACTTGAAACTAATTTGTAGTTTAAAGTGTGAACTCCCACCATCCCCATGCAGAAAATTAGCTTGATGCCCAAAGAAATCTTGATATTCCAGCCAAAACAGACACAATGTTTGACTTTTCTGCAGTATAAGAAAGGCTAATATTAAAAGTAAGCTCACCTTATGATCTAGTAGCTCAAATAACTAAAATTGCGGCAATAACATTAAGTTATCTTTGGCTATGATCCACAGTCATCACAATGAGTAGCATTATGGGATATGATTGGCAGTCACGCATGTTTTGCAAGCTTTCCTTGCACCTTGGACCCATTTAGAAAACTCAGTATATTAAGATGTGATGCTTTTTCAAATTTGGTGAAAGATTCATAAAGTGCACAACTCAGTCCAGGTGTACAAGGGTCACACTGGTGCTTCGTGGGATTAATGGTCCAGCCGTGATATTTAAAGAGATCCAGTGAAAGGTTATGAGACAAAGGTGAGGAGTCACACTCAACATCTGTCTGAGCAGGAAAGCCAAAGACGATCAGTGGGAAAATCTTCTCTCATTACCCTTCTTGCTTCCTCCTCTAAGGTTATTAATGGCTGCACAACAGCCCCAATGACATTTTACACAGTTTCATCCCTGTACCATCGTGCATCTTGGGGATTCGCTGGCATTTGGCTGCGGAGTTTTTAATCAGTGTCTGCGGCGGGACTGACCAGCGCGACTTCAATCCCGCTCCCCGTCACTCATCATAAGTGAGTTTATCAACACACATCTAATCGCCACACTCCGCGGGGACCTTAACCATTTGCATACTAAGATTGCTTTCTTTTGCTCGGGTGAGAACTCGCCTCTTTTGCATAATTATTAATGATAAAGACGGCGTGAACAAACGTGTCAGGAGGTATTAGCGTCGGGCACACAACTGGCTGCTGAAGGATCCGTTCGGTGACGTGCCGGGAGGAAAAGCTGGGGGCGCGAGGGCAGCGAGAGTAAAGAGCGGAACTGTCAAGGGAAGCACTTTTGCATGAAGACGTTGGGTTAATTAAAAGGCCAATAATGGAAAACATAGATAAAGCGAGGCCGGATGTGAAAGAGACACCCCACGGAGATTACAACAGAAAACAGTCAACAACGTTGCATTCAGATACAATCCCTTTTTTTTTTACACTGTAACATTTTGTCATGTTAAAAACACAAACTTTAGTGTATGTTATGGGGATTTTATGTACAACGTGGTGCATATTTGTGAAGTAAAGGGAAATGATGCATGGCTTAAAATTTAAAGTAACCGGTAAATTGGGAACTTCACAGTTGCATGAGGGTTGTGGTTTAGGGGTTAGGGGAAAGGGACAGGGTAAGGGTTGGAAGGAGGGTTGGAAGAAGGGTTACAACTCCAACACTCCTTTAAACTTTCTTCCCAACCCTAATTTTAACCCTAATTCCAAAACTCCTAACTCTATCCCGCTTAGGGTTGGAAATAAAGCTAACGTATTGATTATTTAATGTGTTAGCTCTATCACATGAAATAATCAAATACATTGAAACTTTTGGTTGTAATTTCACAAAGTGTGGAAAATAAAAAAATTAAAAAAATCAACAGCTAGAAACACTTTCGCAAACCCACTGTAGCGGGGGGAAAGTAAGAGAAAGCGAAAGATATAGCCCAAAGGATTTCCGTTTAACATGAAAGCAGAAGGATGCAGCAAGATGTGCCAACTCTGATATATAGCATATAATTACATCAAAGGAAATATCACCCCAGCAGAAGAAAAACCCACAGCGTCGAACAGCACAAGATGTTTACATACAGAGGAGTCACTGTAGCTGCTCGTTCCTGTATTTCTGCCGTGTAGCGTTAAAGCAGCAGGCCCATATTGTCTGTCATCTGTTGGCGGTAATTACCACTTTTTACACTGTCCTACCCTCAGTGGGTAATGTTCACTGTCTGTACGAGAAATGTTTCATCTGAACGGTTTAACTGTTTCCTGCTTTATATAAAACAGCTGCTCTGTTGTTTTTATTTTTATTTATTTTATTTTATTTTATTTTTTTACTTTTTACAGGACAGGAATAAATAAGTCGTGCGTGCTGTGGTTCAGTTGGAGGGCTGGCGCATCCTCCCCAATGTGGCGAGCTAAACACAGTCCTGTGTGCCCTCTGCGCAGAGTAACAGCGTGATATTAAAAATCCCCGAGGCGGTTGTTAAGTCATAGTGGCGCATTTGTGCTGCAATTGATGACCTTTTGTAAACACTAATGAGGCTCTTTCATGAGTTGGTAAAACAAGAACATTGAGTTTTCTGTGTTGAAGTTCACTTTTCTTACCTTCTGTTTGGAAGAAATTTGCATGCGTCCTTCCTTTTATTCAGGGATTTTTTCAAGATTTGCAAGTCATAGGGTAATCTCAGGGGTCACCACTGCTCTTTGCCCCTTCAATAAACAACTGATAATAACCTTTAACCTCTCTGTTTTGCATTAGAATTGACCTTATTATTCCTCTTCCCCCACCTTGTATGGAAACCACGGCACCATTTGAAATGTCAGTCCTTGAAATCTGAACTTGATCTTTTTTTTCCCTTTAATAAACCCATCCAGAGGTAGAGGGTGTGTGTGTGTGAGTGTGTGTGCATGTGTTTGAAGGAGAAGGGTGGGCTTCGAGCTCATCTGCATCACAGATTAGGGTGCTTAGAGAAAAATCAACCATCCATGATTCATTACATGTATCCTGCTGAGCTCTCCAAGCTGGCAGCCATCCTAGCAACAGCAACAACTCGCCGCCGTCGTGGCAACCTATCAGGAACTTTGATGTCTGATCAAAATTTAGCCAATGAAAAAGGTGGAGCGGGCAGGCAGCGTGATGATGCATTTTCTTGAGCTGTTCTTCAGACGGGGACGTGTTGAGGGCTGCACACTCAATTGATAAAACAAATAAGTGTTTGCACTAACTACCCAGGTGGAAATCTCTTCATTTGTGCAGTTGCACCTTTTAGATGAGCTTAAATGTGGAACGATTGTAGAAACTCAAACCAAACAGAGGCTGAAATGTAGAAAGAAAAAATATTGCTGTACACATTATCTGCCTGAAAGTAAAGTGAGCAGATTAGACCAGCAGATTACTCTTTCAAACCTTCTTTTGAAGTTCACTCTTTTGACGTTGACTTTATGCATTTTGGACAAACATAAAAAACGAGGCACGCTCTACCCAAAATATTACTGCAGAATATAGTCCAGAAAATAAAGCGTTATGTTTTTGTGCTTATACACATTTACATTTCTGATAACGGAAACATTTGTTTCCTTCTACTTAACAGGAAACAAATGTTTCTTTTTTCACTATATAGCAAAACTATGTGCATAGTTCTGTACATAGTGGGATGCAAAACTGTGCATACCTCTGAAAATGTTCACATCTTTCCTTACACAACCATAAGCTTTATTGAGATTTTGTGTGACAGATCAATGCAAAGTAGTGAAGAATTGGGCAGTGGAAGGTAAATGTTACATGACCATCACATTTATATATATCAACCTTAAAATTGCAGTTTTGAGGTTGATATTTGTATTTAACCCCTCCTGATAGGTGAAATCACCTTGTGCTATGATTGCAAATCTTCCAATCACCTCTGACCAGCTTTGTCTCCAGATCCACTCAGCACTGTGCGGCCACCACCATGTTTCAAAATGTAAAAGGTGTGCTCATGTCGATATGTATGAACACACTCATGCATATTTCAGCCATCTGCTGTTGCTTTAGGGAATTTTTTAAATGAAACTCCTTTCGAAAGTCCAACTCGTGAAATGACCTAATAATATTTGTCCTTCCACTTCACAATCATGTCATGTAAAAATCACAATGGATTACATGGAAGCCTATGGTTGTAATATCACAAAGTCTGAAAATACTCAATGAGTATGAAGACTTTTGCAAGACTTTAGTGTTAAAGAAAACTGACTGAATTTCCTTTTAACTAAACAATTTATATGCTCATTTTACTGCTTTATTTATCTCTTTTCATCTAAGCTGTTCATATTTGTACTTTGCTGAAACTGTCTCCTTCAGCTGCATGCATACAGCATAATGACAGCATTACTGATTTCCCACTCAATCTTCCCACATGCAGACAATCCAGCAGTGTTCCATGTTTGATCACTGGCTTTCCTGAAATTATCCATCAATATTAAAGAAGCACTTTGACCATCATTTGATCTCAGATGGGTCTGATTTTTTTACTTCAAAGGAACATGCTCTCTGCTGCTTTCAAAAGGTCTGTGTTGATGTCTTTCTCTCCGCTGTGGAGTGTTGTTGCTCTCTCTGCAGAGGGCACAGTCGCTTTCTCCTTTCACAGCCAGGAGAATGAGCAGACAAAATGTTCTAAACCGTCCATTTAGCAACATGAAAATTTTGGGTCCCGGCAGACCTGAAAATATTAACTCCAAGATGAATGCCGCAAAAAAATAACTTCTTAAACAGTTTGCACGGTTCTTTAAAGTGCAACACCGAAATTCTCCGGGATACTGAATGTAAATAACTCTATTATGGCAGCGTTTGTTGGTGCACTCAGTGAAAGTACGTGTTCTTGATCACAGCCAGTCTAATCTACAAGACGCCTTATATATTTGTGTTCTACTGTTAGAGCGGAAACCATAAATACTTTCTGGGGGGTTAAAAAAAAGTTGAAATAGCACAATATTTGTGTCAACAGCCTCCATATAAGGGGAGTAAATGCTTCTTTCAGAGGCAGCTCAGAGTGATTTACATATTGTTTCGTCTAGTCGCTGCTTCTATGTTTCTGTGCTGATTGCACGCAGCAGGAGAGCGGTGTTTTTGTCATTTAAATGGGGCTGTAGATTGTCCCTTTTATATTTCTGTCTCACAGTTTGATTTCTTTTTTTTTTATTTTTTTTTACATTTTTCCGAATTCAGAGTTTGCTTCTAATCAGCACTCTGCTTTTATGTGGAAACTGTCTCCCCCTGAAACACATTTCAGATCATTTTAGTCTCAAAGTAACATCTCAACGTTTGAGGGGGGGAAACTACATCCAGTTTTCGTTGGAAGATGAAGCTTTCCAGGTGAGGTTTTCATTGCACTTGAAAATTACTCTCTTCAAACCCCTGGCTGCAGCATTTTATGTTCAGATGCCGGACTTCTCCTGACATTGAGGAAAATGTTTTTTTGAGAACCCTTTAAAACAACTGTTTGAGAGGTGATTATGAGATTGAGAGGTTGTGTGAGGGTTATTCACAAGAAAGAGACAGATAGGTGAAGACGAATCCTTCAACTGGAGAGAAAAGGAAAAGTTGGTTAAAAACAATTTGAAGTAAAAATGCAAAAACAAGATCTATTGATTTTAAAGGACATCATGTCTTACATTCTTTGTCTACCAAACCCTACCCTCCTATCCCTGGTGAGAAAACAGCATCGTCACAGCATGACGAAGCCACCACCATGTTTCGCAGTAAAGGAATTATGCAGTGATGAAAAACAGTGCAGTTGTACAACAGCGGAGAAAAACGTTTAATTCCCAGCAGCGGTTTGGCCAGCTTTTCCTCCAAACAATGTCGCTTTGCTTTTTGAGAGAGCATCTAAACAGTTTTCTTTCCATATCTCCTGCAAACTTGGACCCAAAATCAGTACATTTTGCACCTCCAGCTCCTTGCTGAGCTTCACTTTCCTCTATCTGGGGGATTAAGTGGCACCCAGACTGTCCAGAGAAGTTTCTGTGTCTGTCAGAAAAACAGCAACTCTGTCAGACAAAAACTTTACTTACTCTCACACATCCCTCTGACAATAGTCTGGTGTAGCTGACGCGGTTCTGAAATTGCCACGGATTCATGCACCCAATCCAACTTGTAAACAAGCACAAAATTCAAGGCTGCTGTTTTTGGCTTGTATAAATAATTCCTCAATTCTGAAAACAAGCACAAGTAATAGTTGTTGTTTTTTCTCTGGTAAACAGGAGCACAATCAAAACACCACTAAGAACAAAGAAACAGCCACTCACTCAAATGTGAAAATGTGTTTAATTTTTCTTAATGTGAAGAAAAAGCTGCCTTTTAAAAACCCTAAAAAAATAAATAAATAAATGAAATAAAAAAAAAAACAGGTTTATGTAAAATTATGTTTCAGGATTGATTGATTTTGTATTGAGAAACAAGTCATTTACATAAATGTGTTCCAAGTAATTGTTGGAGGTGGAAGTATGAATGCTTTCTCCAGAACAACCCCCTCGCTCTACCTCTAATCTGCTGAGTGCACCACTGGAAAAATATTCTCCCTCCAATTTAGTAGCTCCTAAATCTCTGTCTAACAGCTGATCCACAATATGAGGATTTTCAAACTTGCATGTCTTTTTTCTTTAGCAGCCCTGAAGAACTCTATCATTTTGAACTCCCCCTTTTTTTATTGTCCACAGGCAAAAAAAAAAACTCCCTTTGTAACAAGCAGAGACCTCCTGCACAGTGTTGACTGTTGAAAGCTTGTTTGATATGCTGGGGATCGGTGAACGATACAGCAACAAACCAATTAGATTATTCTGAAGAAGAAGAAATAGGCTTATTCTGTTTTATGTGCTTTTAATTTAATCAGGCGTGCATGCAAACGCAGCTACAGTCACTGTATTTCACAGCAGACTGCAGCAAACGCAGCCCACAATTAAGCTAACTCGGGAGTTAGAAACTAGGGTGTTAACTAGCCTGATAGCAATGCCTACTAGCAAGTTGTTTAACACACTAAATAGCTAGAAAGTTCTTTTTTTTTTCCAACACTGTGAGAATCATGTTCTTTAATTTCTCCAGAGAACTGAGCACAATTCAACCTGATTTGATTTGCCAGAAACTCCTGATGATAGGTAGAGGCCTCAACAATCACCTGGATCAATGGCTACCTGACAAACGGACCACATTTTGTAAGATTGAAGGGATGTGTGTCTAACCAGGTGGAAAAAACAGTACAGGAGCACCACAGGGGACTGTACTCTCACCATTTATTTTCATTCTGCACAACTCTGACTTCCAATACAAAACAGACTCTTGTGATCTACAGAAATGCTTAGGTGACTGCAGTCGTCTGAAAGAGCATCGCTATCAGAAATGGTGAAGAAGCTGCACAAAAATCATATCTTGAATGTGCACAAAACAAAGCAGATGATTGTAGATTTCAGGAGAAACAGAAATAGATCAAACACTATTTCAATGATTCGAGAAGAAGCTGAGGAATATAAATGCTGCATTGCTCACCTGGGCAACAGACCAGGACCAGAATTGCAACAGTAAAGCTGTTTGGAAGAATGGACAGAGCAAGCTGTGCTTCTTGGGGAAGCTTAAGTCCTTCATGTTTTGCAGCAGGATACTGCATGGATTTTGTAAGTCTGCTGTGCAGAGTGTAAACCTTTGGGGCGTCAGGATGAGAACCAGGCTAAGTCTGTTCTTGGGACCACTGTGGAACATCTGGACATTATTGTGCAACACAAGGATTTTTTAAGAAAATTAAAAATACCTGGGAAACCTCTGAGAATCATTTTCATGAGACTGTTATACAACAGCAGTGTATTCTGTCAGAGGCTTGTTCAGATCACTGTATTACAGACTGCTACAGGAGTTCCGGCATTCCCACAGTCAGCAGTATCTGCAACAACTTTAAAAAAAAAACAAACAAAAAAAAAAAAAAAACTATATGAGATACAACATTTTATTTCCCTGTAGGATTATTGAATTTTTTTTAAATTTGAATTATAAACCCCAATTTTAGCAAGCCAACCAAAAAAATTGGTGAACTCACTAGTTTAACTGTGCAACTAGCCAGCCTGATACCATGCCGGCTTATTTTTAGCCTGCTAGCAAGATAAGTACATAAAATAGCTTGATAGCTTGTTCCATAAAAAGTTAGAGAGCATCCCAGCTTGCTTCCTAACCATCGAGGTTTTACCTACCCTGCTGACAAGCTAACAAGTGGGTTGTCTGCCTGTTGTTAACATTGACTGATTTCACACTTTACAGAAGTAGCTACAAAACCTGGTCATTTTGTCAGAAATTACCTTTCGTATTCTTGTATTTACAAAAGGCACATCTTTAAGGAAACTACAAAAAAAAAAAAAAACTATAGTTTTGTTCTCTTAGTGTGAAGAATGAGAATTCATAAATTCAGTGAAGTCAAAACTTACATTTAAAAAAAAAAATCTTATATGAAGAATTAAAATGCTGGGGCAGATTTGTAACAAAGTTCTCCATGTGCACGTCGTACATTCAATAAATTAGAATATTACTACTAGAATAGTTTATTTCACTAAATTCACTAAGTGATTATATTAATCACACACTTACTGATGTTTTTAAAGCCTTTATTTTTTGTTAATTATGAGGATTTTCTACTTACAGTAAAAAAAAAACAAACAAACATGTAACTATACACCTGACCAAAATAAATATTTAAATACAGATATGTGAGCCTAACAAAAATTATAATAAATACCTACTTAAAGGTTGTTATTTTCAAACAGTACTTCTAACCTGACAAATGAGCCTTATTTGAATGATATTCTAAGTTACTGACAATGACTGTATATTGATTATGAGGTCTAGTGCTGGATTCCCATGAGCTCACAACGGGAAACGAGGGCTAAATTCAGAAAGGAACACTGCCATTAAAGATGTTTTGAAAACCTAACCATAGCCTTTTCCCGTGTCTTCTACTTATGCTCTGATATTTTAAATAGAAGGATTTTTGGTTCCAGCAGCTGGTTTTTAAATCAGTCCGATCCAGGTCGAAACAAACTCAGGTTATGTTTGCTCTCTTTTTTTTTTTTTATTCTCATTTGCCTTACAGTGTAGAACACTTACTTGTGACCTAATTTCTCTCTGTGTCGTAATGGGTGTCAATAGGCGCTCCACTTCACTCAGGTGCTGTTTTCTCTCAAGCAGCCGCCGGTTGACACAGAAGAGCTGGATGCTGCGCTTGCTGCCTCGCCTCCTTGCTCTTCAGGACGTCGACGTCCTCTGAGTGGAAGTCAGCAGGAGGAATGTTTGCGAGATTTTAAGGCAACGGCAAGAGATGGGCCTCTGCTTCGACGCAGTTTAATTAAACCCTCTGAGACCGCTGGCTGCATGGGAATAAGGGCAAAATGAGTTGCCGGGTCATGTGCAAGAGTTCTGCTGCATGAATAATACAAACTACTGCAAGGCAGGCTCATTCAAAATACTGTGGGAATGCTGCTGTTTCTAAGGCGCTTTGCACTTGTGACAGGGAAATTCGGGGTGATTCGTCTCTGGCACCGTTCAGTTACTGTTCCCTGGAGAGCAGCTGGTAAACATCCATGCATGCGATAAGAGCAGATGACTCTGAAATAATAAACTGTTTGACAGCACAGAGAAACTTACGCATGTGAAATAAAAATGTTTTTGAAAGTTTGACTATGTAAAAAGACGCAAATAAACCACATAAATTCCTTGTGAAAGTACTAATGCCCCTTGAACTTTTACACATTTGTGACAACTTACTGTGTTTTACTGAGATTTTTTTTTCTGATAAACCAACACATTGAAATGCATAATTGTCAGGTGGAAGGTTAAGCTGCCCCCGTTTCATCCTGCTGCCGCCACCATGTCCCACCATAGGAATGATGTGTTCGGCGTGCAGACGTAGGTTTCTGCCACAGATGTTCATTTGGGTTTCATTTCCTTCCTGTCTTCTTGTCAATCTTTCATTAAGAACAAATTTGTGAAATTCACAGATTTCCTAATGGCACTAATTGTAATCAAAACCTTGAAAGTGCCCGAAACACAAAATTTTAATCTTCTATATGCTGTTAAATGGCATGTGCAATGTTTGCATAATTTTTGTTTTTTATTTAAGATTTATTTGTGCAATGGATTTGTTTTTACCAAAGTATCATTATTATATGTGAGCGATGAAAATGTTGATCGATTCGCCTCGGCCCTGAGGTTCAGCTCTTCCTCTTCAGTAAGTTTGTCAGCAGTTGTTTTGCAACACAAGACAGTGTTTCTTGATGCGTTTGATGAGTAACCATGAGTGCGGAGTAAAATCAAGCATCAGTTTGTGGAAAAGCACCTCATCTCCACTGTTGAGTATGGTGGAGGACCAATGATGCTGTGGGCCTGTTTAACTTCCAAAGGAAATCTCGTCATGATGCATTAGGACATCTTAAATAAAAAATATGTCGGCATTTGCCAGAAACAATAACAATGAGTCATTTTAAGTCTTTCAGTTACAACAATTATCCAAAACATGAGAAAAAAAAACAAAAAACTCAGGTTATGTTTTCTTTAAGCATTTAATCACGAGAGTCCATAAAAAAATGAACATTTCTCTTGGATTTGTCAGGAGTCATCAAATAAGGAAAACGTTTCTTGAGAGAAAACTATTACAAATACAATGAATTCACAAACAATTAATTCTCTAAAGTAGCATTTAAGAGCGGTAATCGTGTCCTTTCATGCTGAGGGGAAAAAAAAATGTGATTCAACTGAGCTGAACAAGTTAATCATTTTCTAATACTGTCCAAAGCTTTAAGCCTTTGTACCGCTCACATTTTCCAGTCTTCTCTCTTCGTCTCCTATTAAAGATGGATCCACTAAATGGTTTGACCTTCACTGACTCTCACATGCTGTGTCCAGTGTCAGAAACTTTCTGCTAATTTCAAACAGAGCTGCTCCTGTCAATCTCCTTACACCTGTATCTTTTCAAATACGCACAAAGCAACCGATAAAGCTCAATCAGAAAAGATTCATTTTGATTTTTGATTTTTTTGGTTGTGTGTGTGTTTTATTTGCAAATCTTCAAGGCCAAACCCATGCATGTTTTTTTTTAATATATATAAAGCTTTTGATGTGGGCCACATGGCCAGTTGCCTAGGGTTGAGTCGGAAAGGGGAGCACACAACCATCAGGTAAAAAACATAGCATTAAATTAAAACCTGAAAATCTCGCGGTTGCACCTTGAACGAGTCTTCTATTGCTTTTATTCGTGTACACATTCGATTCAGAGCTGGTGTCTCCTGCTTCCTGCTGGAGAATGGGAGACTTTTACATGCTTTGTGTGGAAATCCATTGCAATTTACTCTATCTCAGAATATAGATGATTTCCCACACTTTAATTGGTTGGGTCTCAGCTCGGGCTCCGTTCATGCAAGAACCACCACTGCCAACCAGTAAACTACAACGAATGCTGTACAAATCTAAATATTAAGCGGAGGACTCGGAGAGAATGGTTTTGGTTAATACAAGCAGGAGAGACACAATTCTCTTTGCTGCAGCTAATAGAAAAAAAAAGGGAACTATGACGCAGCAGCAGAGGAGTAGGGTCTCTGAATTTTAGCCGAAACAAACTAATGCCACATACAGCTGAGGGCACATCTGCCAAATGTAACCGAGAACTGTTCAAAAATAGGTGCCAAAGCCACTGAAACGAGGGAAATGCCGAGGAGCTCGCTTCTTTTTGGATTCCGCCTCCTTCAGNATGGCTTAAAATTTAAAGTAACCGGTAAATTGGGAACTTCACAGTTGCATGAGGGTTGCGGTTTAGGGGTTAGGGGAAAGGGACAGGGTAAGGGTTGGAAGGAGGGTTGGAAGAAGGGTTACAACTCCAACACTCCTTTAAACTTTCTTCCCAACCCTAATTTTAACCCTAATTCCAAAACTCCTAACTCTATCCCGCTTAGGGTTGGAAATAAAGCTAACGTATTGATTATTTAATGTGTTAGCTCTATCACATGAAATAATCAAATACATTGAAACTTTTGGTTGTAATTTCACAAAGTGTGGAAAATAAAAAAATTAAAAAAATCAACAGCTAGAAACACTTTCGCAAACCCACTGTAGCGGGGGAAAAGTAAGAGAAAGCGAAAGATATAGCCCAAAGGATTTCCGTTTAACATGAAAGCAGAAGGATGCAGCAAGATGTGCCAACTCTGATATATAGCATATAATTACATCAAAGGAAATATCACCCCAGCAGAAGAAAAACCCACAGCGTCGAACAGCACAAGATGTTTACATACAGAGGAGTCACTGTAGCTGCTCGTTCCTGTATTTCTGCCGTGTAGCGTTAAAGCAGCAGGCCCATATTGTCTGTCATCTGTTGGCGGTAATTACCACTTTTTACACTGTCCTACCCTCAGTGGGTAATGTTCACTGTCTGTACGAGAAATGTTTCATCTGAACGGTTTAACTGTTTCCTGCTTTATATAAAACAGCTGCTCTGTTGTTTTTATTTTTATTTATTTTATTTTATTTTATTTTTTTACTTTTTACAGGACAGGAATAAATAAGTCGTGCGTGCTGTGGTTCAGTTGGAGGGCTGGCGCATCCTCCCCAATGTGGCGAGCTAAACACAGTCCTGTGTGCCCTCTGCGCAGAGTAACAGCGTGATATTAAAAATCCCCGAGGCGGTTGTTAAGTCGCAGTGGCGCATTTGTGCTGCAATCGATGACCTTTTGTAAACACTAATGAGGCTCTTTCATGAGTTGGTAAAACAAGAACATTGAGTTTTCTGTGTTTAAGTTCACTTTTCTTACCTTCTGTTTGGAAGAAATTTGCATGCGTCCTTCCTTTTATTCAGGGATTTTTTTCAAGATTTGCAAGTCATAGGGTAATCTCAGGGGTCACCACTGCTCTTTGCCCCTTCAATAAACAACTGATAATAACCTTTAACCTCTCTGTTTTGCATTAGAATTGACCTTATTATTCCTCTTCCCCCACCTTGTATGGAAACCACGGCACCATTTGAAATGTCAGTCCTTGAAATCTGAACTTGATCTTTTTTTTCCCTTTAATAAACCCATCCAGAGGTAGAGGGTGTGTGTGTGTGAGTGTGTGTGCATGTGTTTGAAGGAGAAGGGTGGGCTTCGAGCTCATCTGCATCACAGATTAGGGTGCTTAGAGAAAAATCAACCATCCATGATTCATTACATGTATCCTGCTGAGCTCTCCGAGCTGGCAGCCATCCTAGCAACAGCAACAACTCGCCGCCGTCGTGGCAACCTATCAGGAACTTTGATGTCTGATCAAAATTTAGCCAATGAAAAAGGTGGAGCGGGCAGGCAGCGTGATGATGCATTTTCTTGAGCTGTTCTTCAGACGGGGACGTGTTGAGGGCTGCACACTCAATTGATAAAACAAATAAGTGTTTGCACTAACTACCCAGGTGGAAATCTCTTCATTTGTGCAGTTGCACCTTTTAGATGAACTTAAATGTGGAATGATTGTAGAAACTCAAACCAAACAGAGGCTGAAATGTAGAAAAAAAAAATATTGCTGTACACATTATCTGCCTGAAAGTAAAGTGAGCAGATTAGACCAGCAGATTACTCTTTCAAACCTTCTTTTGAAGTTCACTCTTTTGACGTTGACTTTATGCATTTTGGACAAACATAAAAAACGAGGCACGCTCTACCCAAAATATTACTGCAGAATATAGTCCAGAAAATAAAGCGTTATGTTTTTGTGCTTATACACATTTACATTTCTGATAACGGAAACATTTGTTTCCTTCTACTTAACAGGAAACAAATGTTTCTTTTTTCACTATATAGCAAAACTATGTGCATAGTTCTGTACATAGTGGGATGCAAAACTGTGCATACCTCTGAAAATGTTCACATCTTTCCTTACACAACCATAAGCTTTATTGAGATTTTGTGTGACAGATCAATGCAAAGTAGTGAAGAATTGGGCAGTGGAAGGTAAATGTTAAATGACCATCACATTTATATATATCAACCTTAAAATTGCAGTTTTGAGGTTGATATTTGTATTTAACCCCTCCTGATAGGTGAAATCACCTTGTGCTATGATTGCAAATCTTCCAATCACCTCTGACCAGCTTTGTCTCCAGATCCACTCAGCACTGTGCGGCCACCACCATGTTTCAAAATGTAAAAGGTGTGTTCATGTCGATATGTGTGAACACACTTATGCATATTTCAGCCATCTGCTGTTGCTTTAGGGAATTTTTTAAATGAAACTCCTTTCGAAAGTCCAACTCGTGAAATGACCTAATAATATTTGTCCTTCCACTTCACAATCATGTCATGTAAAAATCACAATGGATTACATGGAAGCCTATGGTTGTAATATCACAAAGTCTGAAAATACTCAATGAGTATGAAGACTTTTGCAAGACTTTAGTGTTAAAGAAAACTGACTGAATTTCCTTTTAACTAAACAATTTATATGCTCATTTTACTGCTTTATTTATCTCTTTTCATCTAAGCTGTTCATATTTGTACTTTGCTGAAACTGTCTCCTTCAGCTGCATGCATACAGCATAATGACAGCATTACTGATTTCCCACTCAATCTTCCCACATGCAGACAATCCAGCAGTGTTCCATGTTTGATCACTGGCTTTCCTGAAATTATCCATCAATATTAAAGAAGCACTTTGACCATCATTTGATCTCAGATGGGTCTGATTTTTTTACTTCAAAGGAACATGCTCTCTGCTGCTTTCAAAAGGTCTGTGTTGATGTCTTTCTCTCCGCTTTGGAGTGTTGTTGCTCTCTCTGCAGAGGGCACAGTCGCTTTCTCCTTTCACAGCCAGGAGAATGAGCAGACAAAATGTTCTAAACCGTCCATTTAGCAACATGAAAATTTTGGGTCCCGGCAGACCTGAAAATATTAACTCCAAGATGAATGCCGCAAAAAAATAACTTCTTAAACAGTTTGCACGGTTCTTTAAAGTGCAACACCGAAATTCTCCGGGATACTGAATGTAAATAACTCTATTATGGCAGCGTTTGTTGGTGCACTCAGTGAAAGTACGTGTTCTTGATCACAGCCAGTCTAATCTACAAGACGCCTTATATATTTGTGTTCTACTGTTAGAGCGGAAACCATAAATACTTTCTGGGGGGTAAAAAAAAAGTTGAAATAGCACAATATTTGTGTCAACAGCCTCCATATAAGGGGAGTAAATGCTTCTTTCAGAGGCAGCTCAGAGTGATTTACATATTGTTTCGTCTAGTCGCTGCTTGTATGTTTCTGTGCTGATTGCACGCAGCAGGAGAGCGGTGTTTTTGTCATTTAAATGGGGCTGTAGATTGTCCCTTTTATATTTCTGTCTCACAGTTTGATTTCTTTTTTTTTTATTTTTTTTTACATTTTTCCGAATTCAGAGTTTGCTTCTAATCAGCACTCTGCTTTTATGTGGAAACTGTCTCCCCCTGAAACACATTTCAGATCATTTTAGTCTCAAAGTAACATCTCAACGTTTGAGGGGGGGAAACTACATCCAGTTTTCGTTGGAAGATGAAGCTTTCCAGGTGAGGTTTTCATTGCACTTGAAAATTACTCTCTTCAAACCCCTGGCTGCAGCATTTTATGTTCAGATGCCGGACTTCTCCTGACATTGAGGAAAATGTTTTTTTTTTTGAGAACCCTTTAAAACAACTGTTTGAGAGGTGATTATGAGATTGAGAGGTTGTGTGAGGGTTATTCACAAGAAAGAGACAGATGTGTGAAGACGAATCCTTCAACTGGAGAGAAAAGGAAAAGTTGGTTAAAAACAATTTGAAGTAAAAATGCAAAAACAAGATCTATTGATTTTAAAGGACATCATGTCTTACATTCTTTGTCTACCAAACCCTACCCTCCTATCCCTGGTGAGAAAACAGCATCGTCACAGCATGACGAAGCCACCACCATGTTTCGCAGTAAAGGAATTATGCAGTGATGAAAAACAGTGCAGTTGTACAACAGCGGAGAAAAACGTTTAATTCCCAGCAGCGGTTTGGCCAGCTTTTCCTCCAAACAATGTCGCTTTGCTTTTTGAGAGAGCATCTAAACAGTTTTCTTTCCATATCTCCTGCAAACTTGGACCCAAAATCAGTACATTTTGCACCTCCAGCTCCTTGCTGAGCTTCACTTTCCTCTATCTGGGGGATTAAGTGGCACTCAGACTGTCCAGAGAAGTTTCTGTGTCTGTCAGAAAAACAGCAACTCTGTCAGACAAAAACTTTACTTACTCTCACACATCCCTCTGACAATAGTCTGGTGTAGCTGCCGCGGTTCTGAAATTGCCACGGATTCATGCACCCAATCCAACTTGTAAACAAGCACAAAATTCAAGGCTGCTGTTTTTGGCTTGTATAAATAATTCCTCAATTCTGAAAACAAGCACAAGTAATAGTTGTTGTTTTTTCTCTGGTAAACAGGAGCAAAATCAAAACACCACTAAGAACAAAGAAACAGCCACTCACTCAAATGTGAAAATGTGTTTAATTTTTCTTAATGTGAAGAAAAAGCTGCCTTTTAAAAACCCTAAAAAAATAAATAAATAAATGAAATAAAAAAAAAAACAGGTTTATGTAAAATTATGTTTCAGGATTGATTGATTTTGTATTGAGAAACAAGTCATTTACATAAATGTGTTCCAAGTAATTGTTGGAGGTGGAAGTATGAATGCTTTCTCCAGCTGATGAACCACCCCCTCGCTCTACCTCTAATCTGCTGAGTGCACCACTGGAAAAATATTCTCCCTCCAATTTAGTAGCTCCTAAATCTCTGTCTAACAGCTGATCCACAATATGAGGATTTTCAAACTTGCATGTCTTTTTTCTTTAGCAGCCCTGAAGAACTCTATCATTTTGAACTCCCCCTTTTTTTATTGTCCACAGGCAAAAAAAAAAAAAAAAAAAAACTCCCTTTGTAACAAGCAGAGAACTCCTGCACAGTGTTGACTGTTGAAAGCTTGTTTGATATGCTGGGAATCGGTGAACGATACAGCAACAAACCAATTAGATTATTCTGAAGAAGAAGAAATAGGCTTATTCTGTTTTATGTGCTTTTAATTTAATCAGGCGTGCATGCAAACGCAGCTACAGTCACTGTATTTCACAGCAGACTGCAGCAAACGCAGCCCACAATTAAGCTAACTCGGGAGTTAGAAACTAGGGTGTTAACTAGCCTGATAGCAATGCCTACTAGCAAGTTGTTTAACACACTAAATAGCTAGAAAGTTCTTTTTTTTTTCCAACACTGTGAGAATCATGTTCTTTAATTTCTCCAGAGAACTGAGCACAATTCAACCTGATTTGATTTGCCAGAAACTCCTGATGATAGGTAGAGGCCTCAACAATCACCTGGATCAATGGCTACCTGACAAACGGACCACATTTTGTAAGATTGAAGGGATGTGTGTCTAACCAGGTGGAAAAAACAGTACAGGAGCACCACAGGGGACTGTACTCTCACCATTTATTTTCATTCTGCACAACTCTGACTTCCAATACAAAACAGACTCTTGTGATCTACAGAAATGCTTAGGTGACTGCAGTCGTCTGAAAGAGCATCGCTATCAGAAATGGTGAAGAAGCTGCACAAAAATCATATCTTGAATGTGCACAAAACAAAGCAGATGATTGTAGATTTCAGGAGAAACAGAAACAGATCAAACACTATTTCAATGATTCGAGAAGAAGCTGAGGAATATAAATGCCGCATTGCTCACCTGGGCAACAGACCAGGACCAGAATTGCAACAGTAAAACTGTTTGGAAGAATGGACAGAGCAAGCTGTGCTTCTTGGGGAAGCTTAAGTCCTTCATGTTTTGCAGCAGGATACTGCATGGATTTTGTAAGTCTGTTGTGCAGAGTGTAAACCTTTGGGGCGTCAGGATGAGAACCAGGCTAAGTCTGTTCTTGGGACCACTGTGGAACATCTGGACATTATTGTGCAACACAAGGATTTTTTAAGAAAATTAAAAATACTTGGGAAACCTCTGAGAATCATTTTCATGAGACTGTTATACAACAGCAGTGTATTCTGTCAGAGGCTTGTTCAGATCACTGTATTACAGACTGCTACAGGAGTTCCGGCATTCCCACAGTCAGCAGTATCTGCAACAACTTTAAAAAAAAAACAAACAAAAAAAAAAAAAAAACTATATGAGATACAACATTTTATTTCCCTGTAGGATTATTGAATTTTTTTTAAATTTGAATTATAAACCCCAATTTTAGCAAGCCAACCAAAAAAATTGGTGAACTCACTAGTTTAACTGTGCAACTAGCCAGCCTGATACCATGCTGGCTTATTTTTAGCCTGCTAGCAAGATAAGTACATAAAATAGCTTGATAGCTTGTTCCATAAAAGGTTAGAGAGCATCCCAGCTTGTTTCCTAACCATCGAGGTTTTACCTACCCTGCTGACAAGCTAACAAGTGGGTTGTCTGCCTGTTGTTAACATTGACTGATTTCACACTTTACAGGAGTAGCTACAAAACCTGGCTATTTGGTCAGGAATTACCTTTTGTATTCTTGTATTTACAAAAGGCACATCTTTAAGGAAACTACAAAAAAAAAAAAAAAACTATAGTTTTGTTCTCTTAGTGTGAAGAATGAGAATTCATAAATTCAGTGAAGTCAAAACTTACATTTAAAAAAAAAAATCTTATATGAAGAATTAAAATGCTGGGGCAGATTTGTAACAAAGTTCTCCATGTGCACGTCGTACATTCAATAAATTAGAATATTACTACTAGAATAGTTTATTTCACTAAATTCACTAAGTGATATATTAATCACACACTTACTGATGTTTTTAAAGCCTTTATTTTTTGTTAATTATGAGGATTTTCTACTTACAGTAAAAAAAAAACAAACAAACATGTAACTATACACCTGACCAAAATAAATATTTAAATACAGATATGTGAGCCTAACAAAAATTATAATAAATACCTACTTATAGGTTGTTATTTTCAAACAGTACTTCTAACCTGACAAATGAGCCTTATTTGAATGATATTCTAAGTTACTGGCAATGACTGTATATTGATTATGAGGTCTAGTGCTGGATTCCCATGAGCTCACAACGGGAAACGAGGGCTAAATTCAGAAAGGAACACTGCCATTAAAGATGTTTTGAAAACCTAACCATAGCCTTTTCCCGTGTCTTCTACTTATGCTCTGATATTTTAAATAGAAGGATTTTTGGTTCCAGCAGCCGGTTTTTAAATCAGTCCGATCCAGGTCGAAACAAACTCAGGTTATGTTTGCTCTCTTTCTTTTTTTTTTTTATTCTCATTTGCCTTACAGTGTAGAACACTTACTTGTGACCTAATTTCTCTCTGTGTCGTAATGGGTGTCAATAGGCGCTCCACTTCACTCAGGTGCTGTTTTCTCTCAAGCAGCCGCCGGTTGACACAGAAGAGCTTGACGCTGCGCTTGCTGCCTCGCCTCCTTGCTCTTCAGGACGTCGACGTCCTCTGAGTGGAAGTCAGCAGGAGGAATGTTTGCGAGATTTTAAGGCAACGGCAAGAGATGGGCCTCTGCTTCGACGCAGTTTAATTAAACCCTCTGAGACCGCTGGCTGCATGGGAATAAGGGCAAAATGAGTTGCCGGGTCATGTGCAAGAGTTCTGCCGCATGAATAATACAAACTACTGCAAGGCAGGCTCATTCAAAATACTGTGGGAATGCTGCTGTTTCTAAGGCGCTTGCACTTGTGACAGGGAAATTCGGGGTGATTCGTCTCTGGCACCGTTCAGTTACTGTTCCCTGGAGAGCAGCTGGTAAACATCCATGCATGCGATAAGAGCAGGTGACTCTGAAATAATAAACTGTTTGACAGCACAGAGAAACTTACGCATCTGAAATAAAAATGTTTTTGAAAGTTTGACTATGTAAAAAGACGCAAATAACCACATAAATTCCTTGTGAAAGTACTAATGCCCCTTGAACTTTTACACATTTGTGACAACTTACTGTGTTTTACTGAGATTTTTTTTTCTGATAAACCAACACATTGAAATGCATAATTGTCAGGTGGAAGGTTAAGCTGCCCCCGTTTCATCCTGCTGCCGCCACCATGTCCCACCATAGGAATGATGTGTTCGGCATGCAGACGTAGGTTTCTGCCACAGATGTTCATTTGGGTTTCATTTCCTTCCTGTCTTCTTGCCAATCTTTCATTAAGAACAAATTTGTGAAATTCACAGATTTCCTAATGGCACTAATTGTAATCAAAACCTTGAAAGTGCCCGAAACACAAAATTTTAATCTTCTTTATGCTGTTAAATGGCATGTGCAATGTTTGCATAATTTTAGTTTTTTATTTAAGATTTATTTGTGCAATGGATTTGTTTTTACCAAAGTATCATTATTATATGTGAGCGATGAAAATGTTGATCGATTCGCCTCGGCCCTGAGGTTCAGCTCTTCCTCTTCAGTAAGTTTGTCAGCAGTTGTTTTGCAACACAAGGCAATGTTTCTTGATGCATTTGATGAGTAACCATGAGTGCGGAGTAAAATCAAGCATCAGTTTGTGGAAAAGCACCTCATCTCCACTGTTGAGTATGGTGGAGGACCAATGATGCTGTGGGCCTGTTTAACTTCCAAAGGAAATCTCGTCATGATGCATTAGGACATCTTAAATAAAAAATATGTCGGCATTTGCCAGAAACAATAACAATGAGTCATTTTAAGTCTTTCAGTTACAACAATTATCCAAAACATGAGAAAAAAAAACAAAAAACTCAGGTTATGTTTTCTTTAAGCATTTAATCACGAGAGTCCATAAAAAAATGAACATTTCTCTTGGATTTGTCAGGAGTCATCAAATGAGGAAAACGTTTCTTGAGAGAAAACTATTACAAATACAATGAATTCACAAACAATTAATTCTCTAAAGTAGCATTTAAGAGCGGTAATCGTGTCCTTTCATGCTGAGGGGAAAAAAAAATGTGATTCAACTGAGCTGAACAAGTTAATCATTTTCTAATACTGTCCAAAGCTTTAAGCCTTTGTACCGCTCACATTTTCCAGTCTTCTCTCTTCGTCTCCTATTAAAGATGGATCCACTAAATGGTTTGACCTTCACTGACTCTCACAGGCTGTGTCCAGTGTCAGAAACTTTCTGCTAATTTCAAACAGAGCTGCTCCTGTCATTCTCCTTCCACCTGTATCTTTTCAAAAACGCACAAAGCAACCGATAAAGCTCAATCAGAAAAGATTCATTTAGATGTTTTATTTTTTTTGGTTGTGTGTGTGTTTTATTTGCAAATCTTCAAGGCCAAACCCATGCATGTTTTTTTTTAATATATATAAAGCTTTTGATGTGGGCCACATGGCCAGTTGCCTAGGGTTGAGTCGGAAAGGGGAGCACACAACCATCAGGTAAAAAACATAGCATTAAATTAAAACCTGAAAATCTCGCGGTTGCACCTTGAACGAGTCTTCTATTGCTTTTATTCGTGTACACATTCGATTCAGAGCTGGTGTCTCCTGCTTCCTGCTGGAGAATGGGAGACTTTTACATGCTTTGTGTGGAAATCCATTGCAATTTACTCTATCTCAGAATATAGATGATTTCCCACACTTTAATTGGTTGGGTCTCAGCTCGGGCTCCGTTCATGCAAGAACCACCACTGCCAACCAGTAAACTACAACGAATGCTGTACAAATCTAAATATTAAGCGGAGGACTCGGAGAGAATGGTTTTGGTTAATACAAGCAGGAGAGACACAATTCTCTTTGCTGCAGCTAATAGAAAAAAAAAGGGAACTATGACGCAGCAGCAGAGGAGTAGGGTCTCTGAATTTTAGCCGAAACAAACTAATGCCACATACAGCTGAGGGCACATCTGCCAAATGTAACCGAGAACTGTTCAAAAATAGGTGCCAAAGCCACTGAAACGAGGGAAATGCCGAGGAGCTCGCTTCTTTTTGGATTCCGCCTCCTTCAGCCACAGTTTCTTCCTCTTGGTGTCCACATGTCCTACAAAACAGCAAAGAAGAAAAATAGTGTCAGTAAATGAAGGCGTTGTTTAATAACTCTTAAACTACCCCGTTACAAACAGCGTACCCCAAAATGGTTTACACCTACCAAAAGTTTCCAAATTATTGTGACATCCACGAACGTTAACTGATTTTTATTGGGACTTTATGTGCTAGAGTAACACAAAACAGAGAGTAATTGTGAAGTTAAGAAAAATTACACTGAGTCTTCAAGATGTTTCTTTCTTTCTTTTTTTTTTTTTACAAGTAAAAGATTGAAAGATGTGGTTAATTTATATTCAGCCCCCTCGAGTATTTTGCAGAAAACCTTTTCCTGCAATTACACCAGCAAACCCTTTAGTGAATGTCTCTACCTGCTTTTCAGAAACTCAAACTTTTGCCCATTCCTTTTTTTTTTTTTTCAAAATAATTGACTGAAAATGAGGAAATCTGTGAGGATCCATTTTCAAGTTTTAACAGATGTTCTTCTCTGCTGTTTTTCCAGAGTTGCAACAGCCTCTCTCTTTTGCCAATCAGCTGAGACGGACAGCCATAAATTGTTCGATTTGGAATATTGTTTCACATATATATGCCTTTTTCTCAGCCATTTTATCCATGACCTGCTTGTTGTGGCTCTTGGTCTTCATGATGCTGTTTATGAGATCCACATATAACAAATGTATTTACACTGAGGTTAGTTATGCTACTTTTGCATGCAGTTTGTTACTCTATATTTTATTTCGGCGTATTGGAGGAAAACTAGCTGAATACCATTTATCATATATTTCAATTTTTTGAAAAAAAATCTTGCACACTGACATTTGTTAAAGTAGGATGAATATGTTTGCAAGTAATTTGCTGGCAATTAATAATAATAAAAAAAAGATTATAATTTTGGATAATTTTGGAAACAGGAATGCATATGTTGCAACTGAAGGAAGCATTTTTTTTTTTCTTGGATTTTAATCACACTATGAGGGTCTTTCTTTAGTGCTAAAATTGAGAACGTATAGTTATTAACTGGAATTATTCTCATTATCCAAAAAACTGAACTGCATCGGTGATCCAGATGCAGCTTTTCCCCCCCAGATGATCCACATCTTGCAGAACACATATGACTCATCAAAGCAACCATAGGTCATCCATAATATTTTTGCAGCATGGCGACATGGTTTTGTGAATGATTAATGAACTGTTAGTAAACTGCACCACGTTTAGCTTGTTAAATTTGTAATTTTGCATTTTTTATATTCTTTTTTGGGGGGGGAGGGGAGGGAAGGAGGGGACTCGTCAGACCTCGCTGTTGATTTTGCCCTCATTTTCTCCGGGTTCCAGACAGGAATGCTAGTTAAAATCTCCCTGAGAAGACAGAGAGAGCGCGACTGAGAATCAGGCTCTTTGTTTGTATCTCGGCAGGAACTATGCACGTTGAAATTAAAGGTTCCCCCCTCGGCTAACGAAGCCGCCGTGTGTAAAAAAAAAAAAATAATAAAAAAACGCTCGGCGGCCGTGTGTAATTGCTCAGCTTTTGTGCCTGACTTCCTGACCCCGTGAAGGAAAACAGGGGGCCGACTCTGACCTCTGGTCGTTAACGGCGACGTAAAACAGAGCTGGCTAATGAACATCTCTGTCCTCGGTGTTTACATCTGCCAATCAGACGTCGTCACTGCGCTTTGTGAGGCCGTCAGGCACAACAGCAGACAATTAGCCGTGCTCATTAGGAGTCTTTAAGGCAGAGCTCTTGTGTGTGGGTAATTAATCAGGCCTGCAGTGGCAGCAGGGCGGACCTCTCGTTAGTCCCTGGCTCTGCGGGCCGTGCTCCTCCTCTTCCTCGGAGGGGTTCTGGGCGGAGTTCCTCAGGTAGCGCTGGTGGAGGCCCAAACCGGGGAGCATGTTTTGTCTGCGGCTGCGAAACTCCTCCTCAAGCGGGTCTTGGGGGGCGATATCTGTGGGTGTGAGCAGAGAGGGAATGAATCACACCTTGAAGCTTATCGCTGTCTGGTTGGACTGCCCGAGGTGTTCAACATAAAGTCGTCCCCCCCGCCCTCCTCCTCCCCTGTCCCTTTTGACATGAGATGTGTTTGTTCCAAAAGAGAAAAACATATTGCCTTCTGATGCCCTTGGCTGTTTGAATACAATCAGACACAGGAATAGAGATACAAACTTATATTACTGCAAGTTAGGCGTGAGTCCGAAAGGTATATTGATGTAAGCAAGAAGAAGAAAAAAAACAGATGATATAAACCAGGTACCCTTAAGGTAAACAGACCCCCCTCCTCCACTCTCACCCCTTCCCTTCAATCAAACTCCAGGCACATATTTCATTCATTTTTCATCTGCCTGACTTTGATTGTGATTAGTCATGTAAATAAAATGAGATTTGGTTATTCTTCTCTCTAGGTAATTTACATTTATATTGAATTAGTGGCAGGCAAGGGAATGGTGTGAGGTGGCTGTGGTTGGGGGCGGGGGGGGGTGGGGGATGGAGGGGTTATTATACCAGAAGATTACAGGCAGATCGGATCGCCATTGTGTTGTGTAATTAAGGCAGCGCCAAGGAGAATAAAGGAAGCCAGATGCTCGCCTTCCTGAAACCGGTCCCATTAAAGGAGGGTTTGCACCAGCTTGGAAAAGAAATATAACTAACATGAACACATATATAAAACACAGCAGAGTCTAGAGCATGATTAAACCTCTGCTGTGTCTACGGAGTGGTGCGAAAAGTGATTGCCCTCTTTTCTACATGTTTGTTACACTTCCACTTGGCTTTGTGTGGAAAAGTGATTGGCCACTAAACCTAATAACTGGTTGGGCAGCAACAACTGCAATCAAGCATGGAGGCCTCTTGGAGAAGAATTTATCTTTATGTTCAAGAAACCAGCTTGAGATGATCAAGGTGTTGTGCCAGTGCATTGTTCTGTTGAAACGTAATAACTGTTGTGGCTGGATGGATATTGACAGGAGCAATACTCAGACTGTAGTGTGTAAATAATGCTCATCTGGTAGTAAAAGGTCCAAAGTATGCCAAAAAAATATCTGGCACACCATTATACTTCCACCACCAGTATGAAATGTTGATACAAGATTAATTCAACCATTTAGTCTTGCTGCTAAAACTTGAGTCTCATCGGACCTGGGAATGTTTTTGTTTTTTTTTCCCAGTCTTTTCACATTTTGGTGAGCCTGTGTTAATTGTAGCCTGAGGCTCCTGTTTTTAGCTGTTGTCTTCTGACGCTGTGGCCAGTCTGCTTCAACGGTCAGCATGTTTTACGTTTGGAGAGATCGTTTTCTGCCCATTTTAGATGCGACATGTTACCTGGGCTACTCTTCTATCCAGAACCACTTTACCCGGTGTTAACAAGTTGTTTTGTCCACGCAGTGATTATCTGACCTGTGGTTGAACATAAAAAGCGGATCATCAGTTCCTGGGGAAAAAAAAAAAAAACGCAGGCCAGCATGGCTGGAACTGGCAGCAATACCACATTAAGTCACCAAAGTCTTAGGGGTTTTTTTAGTTTTTTTTTTTTATCTTCAACATGTTGTTTTCACCTCACCAAGATGATCTAAAATCATCGGCTTTCTACCAAGGAAACATACAAAGGAAGCTGGCTTGTGAATGTATAATGTGTCTTCCAAATGGGCTGTAATGTCCTTTTTGAGTGCTTCAGGTAAAAACTTGTTTTCAGTTCTAGCAAAACACTGTCATGATGCCCAGGTTTTAAACAAAACATTTTACCCAAGGTCATTCATCGTGACACCAAGTCTGATTTATTCCTCACAAAAGGATTTTTTTCTCTTACTTATTCTGAAACGATCCACATAAAATGTGTTTATCCTCTCGATGAAAAAAGCTCACACTTTAAGGTTACTTATGCCTTTTTAACCTCAAACCAGAGAGCCTTTTGTTTTCAGAGTTTACGAACCAGCTTATTAAACCGGACAACCAAGAGTCGACCCTACAAGGAGACAGCGGCTCTCAGTGGACCTCCAGACAGCAGGAAAATTGGTGGCTTGCCTCTCAATTCCAACCCATATTTGTTTCACGATCCCATCAGGTGACGTTGGACGGCTGGATTAAGCCAAAAACGTTTGTGACTTCAAGGCTGCCTGCTTCATTCCAGCCTCCGCCACTCCTGAGGATCAATATTTGCATCTATTAAGCATCCTGCTACCTCGGTAATAGGGTTTCTTCTTCTGCTACCAAGTTGCATAATCCAGCAGCATTTAATCAAATTAAACAAAGACAATATCAAAGAGCTAAAGCGATAATGAGGGTTTTAGTTAATGTTCAAATAAGTGGTCTATTATTTTCTGGATCAAAGACTTTATTTAAAAAGTGAACACCCTTCAAGCAGTAAGATGTCTCATTTGCTCGCTATTGTGCCGAGAGCACCTGTCATTTGTCTCCAGGTTAAATAACGCGGCCAGCCGTAATGCAGGCATGAACACAGACACCAAGTTGCACCTTAACACTAAATCTATAAGAGAGACATTTACAGAGTTACACGCAGCAGACTGGAGGTTGAATCATGGACTGAGAGAGTCTGAAATAAATCACAGCTCCAAAGGAGGGCTAACCCTGGATGACAACTGCAGCCAGATTATATTCAACAGTCCGCCATCGCTGGGTTTCAGGATGTCTGGTGTCGTGCTGACGGGGACCCCACTGCTGAGCACTGACAGATAAAATCCTTGTTCAGACACGGCCGAGGAGAAGCAGGCGGCTTATCTTTTCCCATCGTTCATAAAATAGCCAGTGGCTGCAGGCTCTGGTGTCGTGCTAAGCTGTCAAGCAGACTGTGTTTCTGTGTTTGTGGGAGGAAAAGGCTGTGTGTGGGGGGTATAAGGTGAGGCGAGGTGAGGCGAGGACGGGGGCGGTGCAACAAATCAGACGTGTGTGTCATACTGGAGCAGATGGATGAAGAGGGAATAGCAAGAGCAGCAAGAGTTTTCTTGGTTACTGTTTTTCTATACACAGGAGAAAAAAAAATTATTTTGCTGAAGAGTAGCAATTTTTGTACCTAATTAACTGACATTGGCTTACACTTTTAAAACACTTTTTGAAAATGTGTTTCTTCAGACTTGCTTTCCGTAGTAAATTGAGTTCAGCCGAGTTCAGGGTTTTGTGATTTCTCTTCCTAAATGGTAGTTTTGCCTGTTTTGGATTGGTTTCTTTTTGCATACAAATGATGACATCTAGTGGTCACGAGAGATACACTTTTAAACCTCCCAATGTTTTTACGTTAAACAAATAAATGTATTATGATTGTACATTTAAATTGTTGTTTTTTTCCCAATCAGTAATATTTGTTGTAATAATTATGTTATCAACTATTATGTCCTCTTTCATGAATATTTGCGGATGTCTGTGTTCTGTTTACCAACAACAAACATCAGATTTCTAAATTACATTTTCTGCCTATGACTCTAGCGAAAATAGTCTCACTTTAACAAACTGTTTAGGCTTCAATGTTGTGCATTTTTGGTTACAAGAGGTTCGCATTTTATTCAGTGAAATAACCAGAGGTGGCTAAAGTAACCACAAATTGTACCGAAGTCAGAATAGCATCTTCAAGTTTTGAAGCGACGCAATTCTGCTGTTTTGAACTTATTTTGAAGTTCAAAATAATGTTAATAGTGCAGTGAAAATACATATCCTTAAGGATCTCGACATTTTCTATTTATTTCTAATTCTATTAACATGCTAAACGCACCAAAAATGGTAATACTGTTCAAATTGAGAGGAAGGTTGAGAAGACCGGAAGATGGCGCTATTGCACAACAAATCCGACACCTACACCCTGTGTCGTTCTTCCATCTCTTTAATGATTGATTCTGGGGCACTAAAATACAGGGTTAAAAAAAAAACAAAAAAAAACACACGTCACATTTAAATAAAATTATACTGACGGGAAAGAGGCGACGGAGCCAACCTGAAGGGTTATAATTGAAAGCTTTTAGTCTAGTAGTTAATCTCATAAGAGAAATCTAAAGAGGTCAAACTGAAATAGATTGTGTGTTAATCTAAGCACCAGCTCTGCCAGACACATTTGGAATCAGATATGCAAAAAGTTAGAAATCCAAGTGGAAGCTCTGCAGATTCAGTTTGACTCATTGCAGGCCTCACCCCGATTTTACCGCTTCCTTTGCTTGACATGTCTCAAAAACTGAAGTGGGCCCTCTTCAAATAAACTAGCCTTGAGCACATTCCTTTAGGAACACTCATGTTTTTCTGTGTGTTCCTCTGAGCAAGCTGTAAAACAAATGCAGTGTCCATGACTCCAGCTTTATGGTTTAATACAGGAAATGCTACGATTTCCTGTAGTGTCTTATCTCGTGTACATCTTCATTTTACACTTCACAAGACATTAAAGAGATTAAGCAGCAAATCAGCAACATTGGGGGTTTAGTCTAGTCTAGAAACGAATGAATTTTCATGACCAGATGCATCATTTTGAAAGGATTTTATAGTACAGCATTATGGGACGGATCGTACCATTTCTTTACCCAAGCTGATTTGTTTTATTAATTTAAATTAAATGTGTGTAGCAGTCCTATTTGGATATGTTTTTTTTTTCTTTTGCAAGCAGGCAGAGGGAAAATGTAAAAAAAAAATAAATAAAATAAAAAAAAAGCAAAGTAGATAAATTGGTTTAAGATTTGCAGGGTTGACCAGCTCATTCTGGTCAGGCTTTAAATCTGGAACCTAGAGAAAAAAAAACAAGGACAGAGGACAGGACACAAGGGGATGGATGGACTTATGGATAATTGAGAAAATTACAATAGACAGATAATGTGAGAATAAGTGGAAGGTTGGATGAATAACCGATAAAAACAAATTGGTAGATGGATGAACAATATTTGGAGGGATGAATGGGTGAAATAATGGAAACAAGTTGAAGGCTGAATAAAGACATGGATAATGGACAAAAAAGGATGAATCTGTAGCCAGATAAACGAATAATGGAAGGATGGATGGGACGGATAGATAGATAACTGAACAAAGCGATGAAGAGTAGACAAAAGAATAGACAGACGCATGGGCAGTTGGATGAATAATTCAGAGACGGACGGACGTTGATGGATGAAGAGAGGAACAAAGAAAGAGACCGGGAAAACATTTAGAAAATCTTTCCACACTCATTCACATACAGACCTCAAAAATGCTTAAACCTTTAATAAAACGTGGAATTCTGGTTGGATATTTAAGGGAATTTAATTTTCTCCTCCTTTAATGAGATCCTGGGATATTCAACATTCGGAGGCTTCAGCTGGTGATGCATCTTTAGCAGCAATCACCATAAAAACTTAAGTGTCTCTGCATTTAATGGGTTCTATTGGTGAGTAAACGCTGTAAACCAACAGAACTGTGAATAAGAAGGGGACATTTTAAAAATCAGCTGACTTGTTCAATGGAAATATACCAATCAGGGAACAGGGGAAAAAAAAAAAAAAGCTCCAAGATTGAAGATAGATGAAATTCCAGTGAAGACGCATCCAACAATGACAAGGGTTACTTGAGTGAGAACAGACAGGCACCAAACCCTAATGTGAGTCACTGAGGCATTAGTAAGTTACATAATACACACGGTGAGCTGTGTGATGGGTGGTGAGTGAGTGAGTGTACAACAGGAAGCAGCCGGCGTGGTTCCTTTTTAGTGCGGTTGCGATCGGCCGTGTTAAGCGGGTAAACTCGCACATCCACGAGGAGAGATGATTCAAAGCCACTCAAAGCCACAAGAAACGCACACAGACGCCAGATGAGGGCAGTGGGGTTTCCATGACGTTTCACAAACTAAAACTTTATTGATCGAATCTGAGCTGCGTGGAGAACAAAGAGTCCTCAGCGATTCCCCTTTAGCTGGTGTCGCCGTTTAAATTCGCAGTCTGAGCCGGCGAAGCAGTTAATGTGAAATCATAAAGGTAGCCCCCTCCTTCTGTCATGCAGAAACAAACCAAACACGCTTCCAAACAGAGAAAATGAGCAAAAATATGCATGTTGTTATAATTAATTTATTAATGAACACAAATCTTATTACACTCGCATGAACAATAGCCAACAGGTTAGCAAAGTGGAGTTTATGTTAAAGACATTAATGTGAGGTGGTTAAGCTTCTCATTCACTTGTTAAACTAATCAAATAAAAGGGAGCAAAAATGACATGCGCAAGTTAAACATACAGCATCTTTTGTTTTTTTTTTTCTGCCACAACACCTAAAGACGATATACACCCTGAATGAAGGAGGAAAAAAAAAAAAATACAGCACACAGCCAACTTAGCGTTTATGGCAGAAAAGTACAATTCAATAAATTCAGGAAATAAAAACAAATCCCAGCAAGCTGGTCCCCCTAAATAATGGAATAAATACAATTATACAAATACTGAAAACATGTCTCTATTCTCCCTGGCAACTAAGCTAACATGAGAAAATTCTTCTTTGGGAATGAGATGCAGGAGGAACAGAGAGAAGAGACTTTTTTTTTTTGTTTTGTTTTGTTTTGTTTTTTTTCTTCTTCCAGATGAGACAATTGCATGTTGGTCAAATTTTGTGGCGAGATATTTACTTGTTATCCAGTCTTAGTAACTGCTCCTTACCATCAACTGTAAGGGATTTTAACTGACCATCTTCCACCACTTCTACCCGCTCCTGGCCGTTCTCCACAATCCTGTTCACACACACACACACACACACACACAGAAAGACAGCAGCTTCTTTAGGAACCTGGGAGCAACAATTACAGAAAAATAAAACATCTTCTAAAAATAGTCACACTTAATAATCCTTTTCAGAGTTTGATTATGTATGAGTTTCATATAGCATGAGGAAATCTGAAAAGTGTGGACTCCCAGAGTCAAGACTTTGTAGCACAACCTTTCACAGCAGATGCAACTGTTTTTTTGGGGGTTTTTTTTTTGTATTTTTACACATTTAGTGATCATATCAACTAATGTAATGCATATGCAAGTTTATATTCTGAACAGTTTACATTTCAGGACAGTTTATTTCTAATTTTATATTTCATGGTTCATTTAATTTTTTTTATTTTTATACCAAAATTTTAAATGTTTGGCATCAAAGTACAGGAAAACATGTTTCCTTACTGTTCATCTGACGAGTTTTGAATCTTAAAAATATAAAAGTCTCTTTGTATCGTTACAAGATTTAGAGAAGTTCAAAATATGAATGTACTCCGAGGTACTGTACCCACGAGTTCAACACTCACCGTTTTGTGGTGATTTTCCTGCCATTGACAATCTTGGTAGAGGTCGACACAGATCTGAAGTTGCCCATCCCTCCTCCGCTGCCTCCGAACGAAGAGGAAGAAAAGGAAGTAAATCCTCCGCCACCCATATCGCCAAAGGAGCTAAAACCTAATAAAATGGCAAGAAAAAAATAAAAATAAAAAAAGTATTAATTTCAGTTAACAGACAATGTAATTCTTTTTAAATGCCCATTATTTCAATAAAATACAAAGTAAATCACAAAAACCGTAAAGGATGTGCAGACCTGATTCAAACCCTGAGAAGCTAGGCCCAAATGCTGGCAAGCCGCCGAACCCAAAGAGCGGCCCGCCCATCCGGCTCCTGTGCGCACCTCTTTGACGATTGTGGCCTCCAAAGAAATCGTCAAAGGGATCGTCCGCTGCAAAAGCAAACAGAGTTTGCCACGGTGAGGCATTTATTTCAAAAAATTCTTGCAGTGTTTTTCACCGTCAGATTTCCTTCTTTGGTTCTTCAACTACTAAAGGTCTCACTTTCAGTGTGGCCCTTTAGTAGTCGTTTAAATTTCTGTAGATTCTTGTAATCTTAACACATTTTATAAGTATTTTTCCACTGATGGAAAGATAAGATGGATGGACGACAAGTTGAGTGGTGGATGGATAAACAGCTGGTTAGATAATGAACAAATGGAGGTAAAACTTGATTAATGGGGTAGATATGGTTTAATGGATTGATAGATGGTTGGATGATGAATGGATGGATATATATATATATCAATAAAAGTGATAGATGACAAGATGGCTGGAGCAATATTCAGGGATAGATGGGTAGCCGATAAATTGATGACAGTATGGACACAACGATTGTTGGGCAAATATACGAATGGAGAGATTAATGAATTCATATATTAATAGATAGGAGTAGAGGATGAACAGATTGATGGAAGGCTAGTATTTAATCAATGCTTGGAAAAATATGACCAAATTTAACACTTTTCCAAACCGAGTATCAATGTTGAATTATTTCGAGGATTTTATTTGAAGAAAATGGCCTCAGCTTGAATAAAAAAAAAAAAAGGCTCAAGAAACTGATTAGAGAAAGGCTCTCATTGGTGGCAGAGCGTTTATTAGTCATTTCTGGAACAACGTTATCTGTTAAAAACCGTCCAAGTGCCGCAAACCCATTTTCATCCGAAAGCCGCTGTCACCCCCCCGAGGAGCTTCTGCTAATTGTGTGCTGCCGATCTGGGTCACCCTGGCAGGATAAGGCTGGAATCACTGGCACTGAAAGAAGACTCCTCCTTCAACCTTGAGCGTACCAAGGGTGCATTTAAAAAAGAAAGAATGATGTGCTTGTTCCCTCTGAGAGAAAAGCTTAAAATAAAAGTCTCCCGTGTTTCTGTTTACCAAGAAGTGGCCCTCCGAGCGCACACGGGTGAGATTCAGCACAGAAGTTACGCATCAGTGGAAAAATAAAGAGGAATGTAAGCTGTAAGGAATGCTGTTTAACACTTGAACTGTGATTCAGCTTTTGGAAATCTGAGTGAAGAGTGAGGCTGTACCCAAAAAAAAAAAAACAAAAAAAAAAAACAAACAAAGATAGAGGGCATCAATGCAGATGTGGATTGAGACTGCAAATTACACACTGAATAATGGTGTTAAAAAAACGCTGTAGCATTACTCAAACAAGAATTTGTATAAGTCGAAATGCAGCAAACTCCAACAGAGCTGCTGTCAAATTTCTGCTGTGAAACCAGCGAGGAGCCCAGAGCAGAGTCAGCTGATCTCTCTCTCTCTCCTCCAGTCTGATTCATCCCATGTTCATTTCAGGACAAGTGTCTGCTGTTCCTGGCAGACATCTTGGCCGGATCGCGGTGCGAGTCCGTGTCCCAGGGGAACACTGCAGCCACTACACCCCCTCCCTGCAAGCTGCTAGTCCCTCTGATGTGGCTGAGTGACAGATCTACAGGACCAGCTGCTGCTCAGCAAGACAGGCTGCTGGACCCTCAGGAGCAGAGGGCTGGATGGGACTTAGAAACAAATCAGACACATTCTCTGACTGAGTTCTTTCTAAACATGCCAACTGAACTTTGTGTACTGTAAAAATTGGCACGAGAAACAATATGTTCACTTTTTTTGAAAGACTTAAAGTTGCAGTATGTAGCTTTTATTAAAAAAAAATCATATACA
>NW_006800010.1:1817326-1825626 GCF_000485575.1 Poecilia formosa | reverse complement strand
CTTCGAGGCAGGTAAATTTTCCTCGAGGAATTTTAGTAATCGAGGTACTCGAATCATTCGAGGAATCGTTTCAGCCCTAATATATATACACACATACTTGTTGAAACGGTCACTATGTTGTGACAGAGTAAGAGATGATGTGAAGATAAGGATAAAAATCGAGCTCCTCTGCCTTCTTACTGTGGTCCTATTGCCATCTGCATAAATAAACCGTTAGGTCAGAAACAACCAATCATTGCTACGCTACAGCTAGTTTCCCCACAACGGAGCCTGCCATACATGCTCAAGACAGTTAGCATAGCCGCCGGAGGATAAACTGATTTCCTGGAATGGTAAGTTGCTTCTCTGCCATTGGTACATTGAGCTGAGAAGCTTTAAGTTACTCTATGGAGTTTCATTAAGACCAACTGGCTCGACACTCAAAAGCGTTACCACAGCATGACGCTTCCCCTACCACATTAGCTCATCAGGATGGTGTGTTCAGGTATTTATGCAGCAGTTGTTGCAGCACACAACGTTTTGACTTTCATGTAAAATGCTCCGTTAATCCACTGCATTAACAGCACCTTTTGTTGCAATCAAAATCACTGATTTTGTGCTGATATTTTAACAAGGAATTTTTTTTTTAACCGTTTGTCATTAAACCTGTTCCAAGAATATCTTATTGCAAGGTGCGAAAAATAATCCCCTCCCACCCCCCAGTTTGCAATAAAGTCACAACTATGCACTAGTGTGAAAAAAGAAAAAGATTTGTTGATTTTGCATGAATTTTCACGATCACTAACAACTGGAGCGACTGGATAAGCGCTTCAATAATCCAGCGCCACACCCTCTCCCCTTTGACATCAGTGATTTGATTGACTATTGAAGTAAATCCTGTGTACTTAAAGTAATACTGCGATTAGATATTGTTTGGATAAATGTTTAAGTTAAGACATCACTTTTAGATGGGATATTAACATGGGTTCTTTGCCGTTTTCTTTAAACTAGTTTGTTTTCCCCCCCCTGTTTTTAGGTCAAACAGGGAGTTTAGGCGTTGTACTCATGTGTTTTTTTTTTTTTTACAGATAAAGCTTTTACTTTCACACAAAAGGGGAGCGTTTTTTGTTTGGTTTGGCCTTCGAGACCTTGAAGTTGGATCGCTTCCACTTTTTGTTAAGCCGTGTGAAATCCTTAACTTAAGCAATAAAAGCTGCTTGTTGTTGGTTGTTAGATTTATTTTCTATATTGCGTGTTACATCCCGTGCCTCCTGGACTTCCGTTTAAGGGTAGCAATTCATCATTTGGTTTAATCTGACCAGAGCATCTCCACTCTGTATCCTGCAAACAGATGTTCATATCGTTTTCTTTCAACACAGGCCAGAATTAAGTATCACCTAAGCTCAGAAAACACCAGTAGGTGGATTGTACCAACTAGTTAGGAGAATTTAAGGCACTCCATTTAAAAAAAAAACAAACAAACAAATAAAAGTAATTAGATTACAGGACATAGTACACATATTTTTGTGAAGTTTCTTAAACAAGTTCAAGAGGTATGAATACTTTTCCAAGGTAATGCATCGCTCTGTTTACCAGTCAGACAAATGTGATAAAGGCTATTTAAAGTCAAAACAGAAACTAAATCTCACTCTTCCACCCGGCCATCTTGTTTTATGGTCACTGTTTACAAGTAAACAGCAACAGCCGAGCTCCACCGTGCCACCCTTTCCATATCAACACAACTGTAACGTCACGAAAAGGAGGAAAAATCTTGAATCGGTGTATTCCACGTCCGTTCAGGCAGGAGGTGAGGACACGCTTGCCGTTATTGCATCTGCTTTTGTTTTAACACGGAAGCTATTTTTGAATGCATTCCAGTTGAGTGATGTAGATGGTCCAATCCATCCCCTGCCTGCGTCTGAACTCCTTATTTAGAGTAACACGAGGTGAAGTACAACATGCAATCAGCCTTCTGCTCAACCCAGACGCCCCCGAAGAAGCACTACATGTGCTATAAAAACGATAAAACTTCTGATACTTTGCCTTCTTACTGTTATCAGGAGACATACTTTAACAAATACGACAGAAACCAACCAGAACCATTATTTACAGTCCCTTTGGAGGTTACATAAGATCTGATACAGCTGTCAACATGATGGAAATGCACTCCCATGCAAAGGAAATATCTGTACGGAGAGGAATCAGCAAGCAAACTTACAGTTCCTGTCGTTAAAAAAAAAAAAAAAGTCTTCGCCATTTAAAATGGGAAAAGGCCGATTACTTTTTAACGCAAGTTAAAGATTGTGTTACAGGAAAGGTCAAAACAATTGCTAAATGGAGGAGGTTATGTAATGAAAGCAAAGTCAGCAGTGGATCTACATGAGACTTCATTGGCAGAGGACATCTTTTTGGGAAGAGTGTTGAGTGGACGGCAGAGGGATTAACACCGGGACTTTTCTTCTACGTCTAGAGCTGCACTAAACACCACAGGAAAAAGCCTGGCTGGGAGGGCAAACTAATTAGGTAACAGAACATATTGCTCTCCACACAAAGAAAAAAACTTTTTGGAGGGTTGATTTTTTTAAATTTTTTTACCAAACACATTTTACAAGGTAATTATAGCTCCCAGATGCAAATAGACAGCCTCTTTTCCCAACTTCTGAAACATATTAGCGTTTCATGATGCGTGCGTGCATGTGTATGTGCGCGTGCGTGCAGAGCAGAGTAGGGTGGCCTTACCAAACAAATCTCCAAACGGATCTCTCCCGCCAAAGAATTCCCTGAAAACGTCCTCTGGGTTACGGAATGTGAAGCCACTGTGGCTGAAGTTATCATAATGGTTTCCTGTAAAACATTATAGAAAAAAAACTTAACTGCATGACAATGTACACACATCACTGCAAATATAACGTGTCAGTACGTCAACAAGGAACTGAGATGAAAGAGATACGTCTCCTAATAATCGGCTTATTTCGTCATGACGGGTAAATGTCATCAGTTAAGTCTAGAACGCCGACGGATCCTCAGCCTGTTTGAACGTTTTCTTACCTCCTCCATTGAGGCCATCTTTTCCATATCGGTCATAAAGACTCCTTTTGTTTTCTGGGAGAGAAAAAAAATGTACGTGAGAAAAGATAAACTGAAAATTTTAACATATGACCTGCAAGATTTAATTTTGGATCGACTTCCCCCCCCCGCGGCCCCATTTTGGATACCTGCCTTTTCTTTGTTAAAAAGGTTAACATCATGTCAAACTACACAACGAGAAAAATATGAATGCCTTTCATAGTAGTGCAAATAAAATAAAAAAAATTTAAAAAAAAAAGACAAAACCATCTCTTCTTTTGAGGTTAAATCATGACTGTATTTTTAATTTTCCTTCTTAAAATCCCTTGTTGATAATCACGTACAAAACGTTGCTTGCTTGCAGTTCCAGTTAATCCTGTTTGGTAAAACACTTGCAGGAGCAGTTTTTCCTGTTTGGTAATTTAGGTGGAAAACATTTGGCTTGTTTGGGAACATCAGGATTTATTATACACAACATTTACAAATCATCAAATTCCACAACATCCAACAAGTTCTGATGCTTAGCAAACCAATATTATAAAAGGCTTTTATATTTAGCAAATAGTGAAAGCTTTTTATTTTTAACAAATCAAAATCTGTAAATTTGAGGTTTATATAAAAGCCATAGAGTCCATCAGCATTATTCTGCCACTTCCAGACACGAGTGAGACATCCAGAGATGTTTTATTTATGAAACGGCTTAACAGGTTACCTTCATAAGCCAAACATAGCTGTCAGACTGCCTGTGTCAAACTAAATGAGGAAAATCATAGACTTTTCTGAGAGAAAAAAAAAAGAAAAAGAAGAAAAAAAATGAGATATGCATTCCAGAAGTCCGACATGGTGCAATGGAAAAAACAAAACAAAAAACACAGGAACTGCCGCTGCAGGCATCTTCTTTCACCACTGCGACATTTACAACTGGATTTCCTCTGTTCTTCACAACCAATAGTAGTATAACTCTTCAAAGTGCAAACTGGAATTAAAGGAACAATTTGACTGCTGGTGGCATTTTTCCAAGAGAGGTGTTGCTATGCTTTTGAAAAGTTAGCAACCTTATATAACAATTGTAGAGTTGCAACAAGCAGAATGTTGTCTTGAAAGGGATTTACGAGTCTTTTGTTTCCCTTTTTCACCCTGCAGGGTGTTCATTTAGTCCTTGAGCTCTTCACTCCTTTTTCATTTTGAAGAACAAACTTTTTTTTTTTGAAAGTCAAATAACTAAAGACTTAACTGTATTCCCTGCAAAACTGAAGTGAGGCCTTCCATAAAAACTAAAAAAAAAAAGACTTGTAGTTCATTACTAAGTAACTTTAAAACAGATTTGAAAAAAAAAAAAAAACATACCAAATCAATATTTTATAAACTGTTGTCTCCCAAACAAAACCACTTAATGTGAATAACGAGTAGAAAAATCAGAGAGGGTAGAGTCAACATATCAGGGATAAAAACAGAACATTTGAAGTTAAAATAGACCCATCTTACCATCTGACAGGACTTCATAAGCCTCCGACAGCTCTTTGAATCGTCTCTCTGCCTCTTCCTTGTTGTCTGGGTTCTTATCAGGATGCCATTTCAATGCCAATTTTCTATAACTGTGAGGGGAAAAAGAAACAGTTAAAACAAGCAGCATATCATATATACACAAATATGCCAAAAAAAACAAACAAACAAACAAAAAGAAGAAAACACAAGTAATACAGAGGTGGGACAATCAGCTGTATCAGAGGTATAGAAATCAATCAGCCAGAGATGAGAACTGACCACTTTCACACTTAGTTTATCCACTGAATGCATCGCAACCAAGAATTCCCACCTTGTTTGGTCTACAAACACATCAGCCACCAGCATTTACTTTACACACTTCTTTGAATTTAATAATAATAAAAGGTACACATACTACCGTCACTTTCATACATAACGTACTTTAATATTGAATTTAGAAAAATAAAATAGATTATTACAGTCACATTATGTATAAGATTCATTTATTGCCAGATAAGCTTATATCAGCATTTATCCGATATTGCTTGTTTGACAAGTAGTTTTTTGCTCTTATCCCTCGTTTCCATTTGAACAAATTTTTTTTATACATATCCGTCTTTCCAAAGAATCCCAAATTAAAATTTTGAGACAAGTTGGGATCTCTTGCTCTTTAATGAAAAAGGCTATTCACGAGTAAGAAAACATCCAGGATGTTTGCCAGTGTTTCCAGGAGTGGATGTACAAGCAAGTTCATTCTGAGGTCAGACAGAACAATGCTCCAATTAAGTACACACACACACACACACACATACATACTCAGAAAAAAACAAAAAACAAATGCAGCTTAACCTGCACATGCCTCCATCAGAACGCTAAAAGTCCAAGACAGTACAGTTGGATGAAGACTAAATATGTATAACTTGTTCAGTCTTGTAGGGATTGTCAGGGAAAACCTTCTTCCCCATCTAAAGAACACATTACAGCGCAGATACACAACGTCTAGATTAAAGCGTACAAGGTTGTCTTGATGTGCAGTTTTGGCTTTCACTCTATTTGATGCTTTACTTTATGGTGGTACATCTGATATTGAATGCAACTCCGTTCCAGGACGGTTCAAAAAGAAAAAAAAACAACAAAAAAAACAAGCTTCAACCCCTAAAATAAACTTCTATGCGTTCTGACCTCAATAAGCTACAGGAATGTTGGAAACATAAGGAGGCCAAAATTCCTCCACAACACTGCTAAAATCACACAGACCACAAAACCTTTTAATTTACGACCTGTACAGATTTCACACGGCCCTTCCGTCTTTCTTACTGCTGCTCATTTCAGACTTGTATTTAAATAATTATACAACCCAGTTAAAAACCAGATGACTTCGTTTGTCACACGTGTAAAATACATCCCTCTGTGGAGAAACGCACGGTCACGTCGGGGGGTGGGGGGTGTTGTTTGGAGGCAGTGACCATGACGACGCCAAACCCAAATGGACAGAGACGGCCCCCCTCCCCTTCCCGAGCTGATTTAACAAAGACAGACTGAACTGCATTGACCAGCAGAGTGGGCCTTGCAGAGCGGCTTACGCTGCATCAGCCGTTTGTTTCTAAGCCCGGCAGCAGCAGAAACACAGAAGCTGCCGATAAGACAAGGGACTTAAAAAACGAACGGGGGTGGTTGGGGGGCTCGTACTATTCAGGGGATTCAACCCCTTTGGTGAACAGGTTTTGTTGCTCACATCTGTGTTGTAATCTGTCTTATTATCTTGCTGTCAAAAGCCTGTTTGAGTGGTCAGAGGGCAGACCAGGTCAAACAAAGCAGACTGCTTGGTAATTGTGCAACATCCCAATCAGTCAGTTCACCAGGAGGGGAAAAACAGGCAGCAAGTGCAAACTTCAGAGTAATCTACATTCCACTGAGGTCAGTTGCTCTTAGAAATGTCATGTAGCAAGGATGAAACGGTTTCTGGTCTTATTAAAAAAAAAGTTTAATCGAAATTTTGTTAGAAATGCAGTTTCAAAATGACGACTTGATTTTCCTAGTAATCCACTAAGTTTTTTTTTTTTTTTTTTTTTTTTTTTTAACTGACCACCAAACACGTCATTTCCAACCTGATTAAGATCCGAGTGACCAAATCCTGAACCTCAACAAGAGTGGTGGAGTCATTCTGATGTGGATTCCTTATTTTTAAACAATATCCCCAACAATGTCACAATTTTATGTCTTCAAAATGTCATGCAAGCTGCGAGCTCCGATTCAATCAGCTTTTCTTCAATAAACTCCGAGACGAGTCCAAGATGATCTGCGGTACAGACCGGACCGGAATTTGTGAGTTAGTATGTAAACTATAAAAACTGATGTTCGATATGGCAAAGACACTAAATAAACCAGAACCCAGGCAAGTCTCGTTTTCTCTCTCAATAAACGGCAGACATCGCTCCATAGTAGACGGGAGCAGCTTTTGTTTTCTCCAACTTTGCATGGAAACATGCAAATTACTACCACAATTTTCACCAGACAACATATTCCACAGACAAAAGTTTTACTTTCACCTATTAATTTTCTGCTTTAGAAGAAATGCTCTTGTTTTGTCCTTTCCAACTACGGTGAGGTAACCGCTGTGATAAGATTAAAAGTGATTATTTAAAAAATAATAATAATTACAACTTCTTTTAGGTCTTTTTTTTTTTTTAGGCAACTGTCTGGTTGTGACTCCTGTTACAACCCCACAAACACAAACACTGCTCTAAAAACAAATAAAAAAAGACCTACACTTCGTCAAGCCTCATCTCTAGCAGATGACCAAGTTTTATTTCTTTCCTTAACTGGACTGGTCAGTAGGTCACTCAAAACTCCTCATCTTTCCTGCTGCATTATTTCCTTATTAAATAAGAGGCTGACAAATTGGAACATCAGCAGAAAGCAAAAAACAAACAATACAAAGCAGCAAACACGCAAGCACTTACGCTTTTTTTATGTCCTCTTGCGATGCATTCTTTTGGACTCCCAATATCTGGTAGTACTCCACCATGGCTCTGTCTGTTTTTGTGCTGATTTACTTCAGGCTCTTCTGACTGGCCTGTGTGGGAAGAAATACACTTTGTTAGGAACTAAGTGATTAAATCAAGCTCAACAAAAAAAAAAAAAGCAAAAGAGCAAAGTCATGTGTGACCTGCAGGATTCCTACACTCCTGATCAGAGAGAAGAACCATATTTTAAAAGTGTGGAAAAACCCAACGCTGTTGCTCTGTTCGCTTGAAAGATGACAGCTTAGCTGCCAATGTAAGCCAAGCAAAATGACACCACTGAGAACATCCTTACATCCTTCAAGCCTGAGGCTCTAAGAGACTATGAAAAATTTTTCCCTTTAATTTTTGAAGTTCGCTGTAGAGCCATAAATCAAGGAGTTATGAAACTCCTGACAAAAAAAAAAACAAAACAAAAAAAAAAACATGCCAAGACAAGTCTGATACAAATCAAGAGACTATCAGATTGAGATTTTTCACTCAGCGTGAACCAGCATATAAATCTGCTTTCCTCACATAGTAACAAATCTATATTTACAGGTAAAAGGTAATTTTATTTATATAGCGCATTTTCAGCAACAAGGCAATACAGAGTGCTTAAATTTTTAACTACAAAACTGGGACAGATTTAACTTTATGAGGCTGCTACAGTCTACACATGACAAAGTACTTTTAAGTTTAGTAAAACCTTAACCAAGAAAAAAAAAAAAAAAAACAAAAAAAAAAAAAAAACATGCCAAGACAAGT
>NW_006800010.1:1777651-1815659 GCF_000485575.1 Poecilia formosa | reverse complement strand
ATGTATGGCAGGAAATGAGAGCTGACAAGGATTACAACAGAAACTTCTAGATTTTCTTTTATCAGTAACAGAACAATAAAAACATATAATGTTATCAATCCAAACTTAGATAGTGAAAATGAAATAAAGAAGTAAAGTTGAACAAATTAAGATGAAACAAGGTTAAAAATGAAACACACAAATGTTTAAGCTATCGTTTACGACATAGGAATTAAGAATATAACCTCGGTAACATCAATCATGTTTAATTTAAAGAAATCAAATTAGATGTTTGGTTTTTTTTTTTTTGGAAATGAGTTAATGTTACTTTTATAAGTCAGTTAAAAACAACATCTTCACATGTTCATGAGATCTGCACCGTGGGAGAAAGTTCACACCGGGGAACTCAACAGCATGGTCCGATCTTAATGTTCTTCATTTTATGCACCGAAATGTGAATCAAACACTTACAGGCTTGTAGAGCAGCAAGAGATTAAAACAACATCTGCTCGAGACTTTGTTCAGCTGAGTTACACTGGTGTGCCAAAATGAGTTTCCCCTTTGAGGGGTGACATTATGCAACAAGTTACATTAAAACTCTTAAAATAAGATTTGAGTCAGTACTTCAACTTTGCCTTCAAGTGAAAACAATGCAAGCGCCAAAGAATCATTAAAATGACTTTGTAACATTCCGACTTGTTAGTTCACTGTTATTTTGTTTCAGTCGATGAGTTTCTAAACTCTAGGAGCACAAATGTTAAATGAGCAAGACTTTTTTTACAAACTCAAAAATCTGGAAACACTGAATGTGTTAAGATGGTTACATAAAAGTTATTAATCTTCCCATTTAAGCCATCTCTAGGCAACTCTGTTTTTATTTTATTTTTTTAAGTAATCTGGTTAGTTCTGAAATGCAACATGTGACTGGGAGATATCCAAGTCCATGTTACAACCACTTGTCATCACTGCAAGTCTTTCCCCAATATACATTTCTTTTAATAGATTCTCAAAAACTAAATGTATTTTATCTGCAACATTGTTCTCTTGATAGAAATGACTGCTCAGGTCTATAAAACGTCAATAAAAATATAATATAGATAAGACTCAACCCTTTGTGTCTACTCTGTGTCCCGATCAGCCATTTACAGACCAACATTATCATCCAAACATCCCAAGTTAATTATCTGCAGGTGGCTTTCAGATTTTATCAAGAGACTAAGAAATCTGATAAGAGTCGAGCATTTTATTCCTCCCCCCCCCCACACACACACACACAAAGACATGGAAGTTTTTAATTTAATAATAAAGTTTCTAAGATTTCAAACCGAACTCCTAATGTTTTTCCGACAACGTGACTGACCTCATAAACAACTAGAAGAGGAGGTTCGTCTGTGCTTGAAAACATCCAGAACGCCACAGCAAATGTGACATCGACTAGGCAAGAGCTCCGCACAAAAAAACCCCGACAGGGAACAGGGAAGATCCAACACAAACCACAGCTGACAAGAGAAGAAAACCAGGTGACTGCGAAGAACACCACAATAAAACCCACGCCCTTCACCTGAAACGATTCGGGCAACGAGAGCTTGAGAAAACAGGAGAGAGAAACTCCTTTGGGCTGGATTTTGCCTTCAACTTTCACTGTGGCGTCAGTGTATCATCCATGTGGATGAAATTATTAATATCATCAAATCACTTAATTTGACAAAAACCACAAGGCACAAAATATGAAAGTTTCAGGCCTTGAGGAAACAAGTCATGCAACAACACATAAAATTCAGTAAAGGGTTTTACTGCCTGTGATAACAAGGAAATGACTATCAAAGTCATTTAAGTGGGACTTATGTGAACTCTGCATTTCAACTGTAGACTTCATAAGCAATTTTCTATCCAAACAAAAATAGATCTGAAGAAAAACTTAAGTGAACAGCTGGACAATTGAACAATTTATTTGTTTTTGTTTTTTTTTAAAAGGTAAAAGGTTTCAACATATTAAAGTGACACAATAACTTGCTAAAACCACAAGAAAATAAATTTGCCATAATGTGTTCCAAGAACCCTGGTTTAAATATCACAGCGTTCCTGCTCCACCCACCTTCCTCGCCTGCTGGTGGTGGCCAGGAGGGCTGATGGCACAAAATGGCATTTAAACTGCCCCAGGGCAGCTGTGGCTACAATTTAGTAACTTGCCATCATCAGCATGTGAATGTGCCCTTTGAGATCTTAATTCGATATGCCAATGGAATCATAAATAAAAATTATTAATATTATTGCACATCTCTGACAATTTCAACTTTCCAGTTGGGTCAAACAAGGTTTGACCAAACAAGGTTTGCCCCAACTTTTGCCCTTTCTAGTTATGCAAGTTACTAAGAAAAGCACTCTTTACATGTTTTTTTTCACATGAAAACATTTGCAGTCCTGCATTAATACCCGACAAATAAAATCCCATTAATATAAGAAACGTTTATTTTAAAGAAGAAGAAAAACAATGGAATCATAAGAATTCATTTCAATGTATGCAATTTTTATATGAGAAATGTTGCTCAATTTTTGTTTCACCCCACGCAAATTAGAAAAGTTGGAAAAGGTAACAAGCCCCAAATATCAGCTCCTAGGATTTGTAAACACCCTAAAAATAAATAAATAATCATATGACAATTCATTGTTACACCCATATTTCTATTGGGATCAACTCTTTTGGGGCTTTTCTCTGTAGGCAAACATAAATAATACACTTATTTGGATCGTAAGGCATTTGATACAAGAAAAAAACAATGCAAGAAATGGTTCAAAACGGATGCCCCAAATATGAAGGATTGGTATGAAATATTTTTTTTATTATGGAAGGAACAGGAAAACCAGAATATACAGTGATACTATTAAAAATACTCAATTAATAAAAAATAAATTGACAGATTAAATGATAAATTCAGAGTTGATGAATCACTATCATTTGTTGAAACTTAATCATTCCCCCTGGGACTTTGTCACCAATAGCAACTATCCTTGTTAACCTATAGTAATTTTAATCACTAAATATCAAATGGAAAACTACTGAGTATGTTCAGGTTTTCTGAAAATCACCACAAACAGGCCAGTCACACGCCTAAAATAGCGAGGTAGCACATAAAATGCGGTCGATCAGATACAGAAACTTCTAGAAAGTCTCTCGGCTTGAAACGCACTTTGCAGCAGAAACTATTTGCGACACACCAATTAAAAATAAACAACTTTAACGACCTCAAAAAGTAAAGTCATGGTAACTTTGACATTAGGCTGTGGACCTTATCTTGCTAACAATAGCTTTACCCCAAGATTTTAGGACATTATGAGACAAAGCATGAACTTGAGGTTCTCGTAACCAGCGCAACAAACACTACGTATAAACACAGTTTAAACAGTTGCTGATAGTTACTAGCTAACTGTAGAACAGCTAATGCTATTTAGTTAACAGTCGTGGCTAGTAATAGCAATTAGCTTGATTTGCTAAACCGTAGAAGACCCCCCACGACGATCTCGAAAACCGCCTATATGTGTGCAGGCGTAAAGCGTAATCGGACATAAAAAGGCGTTAATAACTTAAGTATATTATCAACGACAGCACAGAGGACAACACACCATCACAATATGACTCTATGCGGCACGGCAGGTTTTAACCGATTTTACAGAGGCCGATCCCAGCCTTACGGCGTTTAATGTTCCGTAAAAAATTAAACAAGGTAATTATTACAATACATACCTCTGAAACAAAGATGTCTACTTTAATGCCCACTCTCTCTTATTGCTGTTCAGACTATATTTTTCCTGAGAACAGAAACTGTCGCTGCAGTCGGCGGCAGCTGGTTAATAATGATGGTGGAGGTTTTTTGGCCTTGCCCACTAGCTGCGACTGCTGCCTTCAGGTGCTGTCGGAAATCTAATAATCGGCCTTTTTACGGGTATCCTTTAAAAGCTGTACTTTTGCGGCCGTAAAAATATTCATAATATATCTCGAATCACACATTTAGAAACAGATTCAATTTGCAATAAACCCCAATATAAATAACTTACATGCAAGAAGAAATTATGCAACTACTCTAATACAATTTTGAAAATGTTGCATTTAATTTCCAATGTTGAGTTCGATTATTGTCTTACCATCGATAAGAATTCATTAGGTTTGTACAACAATAAAAATACAAAGCAGAATTTTATTCTGCAATCTGTATTTACGAGGGATAGCTAAAGGTAGCACGTCTTTCAGCGTCCACACAAACGCATCGTCTCCGGTGTCACTGTGGAAATTCATAAGACATCTTGCAGTGGAGGTACATTGGGAGTTTAAACCGAATATTTTTAAATGGAGTTGCCGACCTAAAGCAACATATCGTTAATGAAATTTTGTTAATCATAGGAAGGAACTGCTATCCGGCATGGACGAAGATGGTCCAAATGGTGCGCCATCTATCGACAGATTTTGAAAACAATACTTATGTTATGTACACTGTAACAATGTGAAAGACGTCGTGGCAGCATTTCTTCGTCTCATGCCTCCAGTCAGGAGTGGACACAAAACCCGCTCCTCACGTGAGCTCGGCAAAATTTGATCAGCACTTTTCTTTTCTGCTGCATCTTGGTCATGTACTATTTTGGAAAACAAATTTAAACTAATAACTATTTAAAATTGGTTTAACCGAATAGCATTTTGCTATTCTTAAACACTTTTTTAAATTACTTTAATGACGTCTTAATCTTATGCTGTATAGTAAACTAAAGGTTTAAAAAAGTTAGGCTGTATTTCACAAGCCATAGTTTACTAACAATATAAAACATACAATAATGAAAAAATAATTGACTAAAAATAATTAGTGTATGCTTTTAAACATTTCAATTCAAATTCAAATTCCTATGTTTCTCATTAAAAATAAATTTAATCTCCTCTTGCCTTCTCTGACTACTGTCACTAGAGGACCCTGGCATCAATGTCAGTAGCTGTGTCTAAATGTTGTAATAAAGATCTTTATGTATTTATTGGACTGCCATCACTGTAGATGCATTTTAAAAGGAGACAAAAATGGCTTGTAACTGTAAACTTTAAAACAAATTAAATGTATGATGAACTACTGCCAACAAGCATTATTTTAAAATGAAGACAAGGTTGGTCAACTCCCAGATCAAAATGTGAATAAACACTCATACGCTGTTAAAATGTGCGAGTTTTGAAATTATGACCTTTACTCAATCTCATCCTTGGAGATGAGAGGGCTTGGAGAAGAAATCGTCTGACACATGTTTTTTTTGTTCTTTTGTTTGTTTTTTTAAAAACTGGAAATGCTTAAATTGTTAAGTACCAAATCAGCCACCAGATGGCAGTATGTCATAAGCAAAAACAGATAAGCCCAAATACATGTTTTGTTTCAGCTAGCAGTTTCATGTAGATATTTATGCTTACATAGTCTTCAGGACAAAATGAAAACTATCTGTTCAAATAGCATTTTCAAATCTTGATGGTCTAAATACATTTTCAGAGTTGCTAATCGGGTAATTGTGTAGATTCTTCACGTCAGACTTCTTCAATCTGTTCTGGACTAAAATGGTACTTTTCATTTCTAACATGTATTGGCTTTTTATTAGCTTAAATATAGCCGTTTTAACTTACTACTTTTATTAGGGCTCATGGTTTTATTCTTTTATGAGACGCCTTGCTGTTTTGATTTGTCGTTTGTTTTGATTTTGGTTTTTGTGTAAAGTACTTCACATTACCTTGTGTATCAATGGTGCTTGCTATATATATATATATATATATATATATATATAAACATGTTTTCTCTGAAGTCAGATCAACAAACATCAGACATCCTTTAAAAAAAAAAGTATACACTGGAGAAGATTCATAGCGTCCTGCATTAACGTTGTCAGTTACAATCCATCACAAGGTAATAGACCTAAATAAATCTCACAGTAATTGAGATAAATCCCTCATTTCAACGACAAGTCCAGTTTTTAAGACCCAATTACTGCTATGAGTTCTCTGGGCCAGTTGAAGAGTAGAGGATCCGGCGTTGACACAAGAGGAGACGTTGGTCATTTCAGCCGAGCGGGGAGTGAGAAAGAGAAGGATAGGATGGAGAGATGGACTCAGTCCAAAAAGGAATGGATGTCTTCCCGGGTCGTGTGGCATCGGGGGTGGGGGGCAGCGAGATTTATGATAAACGCACACAATCTTAATTTGTGCTCAACCCGATAATGCATCTCAAGGCCAGCACAGTTCTGCTCAGTGTTTCTTAACTGGATGTTTCTTTAATTATATGTCAGAGGCCGTAAAACTCGGAGCGGAAATTTCCCCACAAAGCACCGTTTTATGTCTCGGTCATTACTGTAAATTACAAGCAACAAGAAAAACTGGACGGCTAATGGACGGAAAATGCAAAAAGAAAAGCGGATTTATTCATATCCGTATTCACTCTCTCCACCCTGTTGGTACGCAGGTCATCAGTAGGACACGAGCCTTCATGTGCTGATCAGGCAAAAAAAGAAAAACAAAAACTGTTCACGTAAGCGGGTACATGTGGGAACGGAAACAAACCTGTACAAATAACAAATACATGACTCATACAAGAGCGGTTTAAAACATATACATATTCACAAAGCCGTAATCATATAATGCTTTCCTCTAATTTATCCCAGCAAGACTAGTCTTCTCAAGATGTCAGACACTGTGTGGAGAATGGTTTTTAGACATAAAACTGAACACAAGTTACAGTGCCTTGCAAACGTTTTCATAGCCCTTCATCTTTTCCATATTTTACCATGTTGCAATCATAAACGTGTGTGTCGTTTTGTAAAACATCAGGTATGTTTTACAACATACCTGATGCATGCATTTGTTTTCAACTCTTTTCACCACGGTACCCTTTAATAAAGCCCAGCGAAATCCTCAAAATGCCTCAGAGGTTTGTTGGATGACAATGACCAAACAGCCTTATAAAGACTAATTGATTAATAGAAAAGGGATGAAACTGTGGAGAACGAAAGGCCATAAAAAATCTGAGTAGTAGAAATGGAGCACTGGTAACTCCGGGGGAGCTGCAGAGATCCAATAGAGCAACTATTAAGTATATCATCTGCAAACTCAGCCTTTATGGAAGAAAAAGGGGGAAAAAAAGCCACAAGAAGTCCCGTTTGTATTTTCCCAAAGGCCTTTAAGGGTTTGTGGGAATGTAGGGCTTGTAGGCAAACAGGTGAAAGAAGTTGCTCAAGTCAGATGAAACAAACACTGAAAAAAATTAACTACGCATCATCCTGAACACTACATCCCCACAGCAAAACATGATGGGAGCAGCATTATGCTATGGGATGTTTTACTAGGCAGGAGAGCTGATCAAAGTCTATGCAATGATTAATGGGGTTACATGCAGGGAAGTCCTGGAGGAAAAACAGAAGACGAAAGAAGACTCGGCTAATCTACCAGCAGAACAAAAACCTCATTGTGGGCGGAGATACAGCAGAAAGCCAGAACAAATCATATCCATGGTTTAGAGTGGCCCAGTCAAAGTCCAAGCCTAAGGATAAATTGAGAATCTGTGGAAAAACTGGAAAATTGATGTTCACAGACACTTAATACAATCAGGCGGAACTTGAAATACTTTGTAAAAAAAATTTAAAAAAATTGGTTGACTGAACTAGGAGAATTGAATACAAATGCATGCATAATTTTTTTTAGATCTGAAATCTTCTTACATTCTTATCCTTCCACTTAATTGATCCTTACTTAGCGATTGCATAAAATGCATAACAGTTCGTTTTAAAAAAAATGGAAAAACTTTGTGGGGTATAAATACTATTGCAAGGCACAGTTACTTAAAAATGACAGAAACTGGAATTTCAACGACCTCCACACGAAAACACTGTTAGCTTTAGGCAAAGATGGTCCCTCCCAGCAGCCTTTGGTGCACCGCAAGCTGCCGTACTGCCTTTTTTAATACAACACCACTTTCTCTTTGGTGGAAAAATAATAGTTCACGTCATTAAATGACACAGTGAGTTGCCATTGCTCTTGTTTACCGTCATCGGCATTTAAATGTCAGACGCAACACTGATATTCTGTATGGTTCTCAAAACTGATTTAAAAATGTCCTAAAAACAAGGGTTTAAAAGAAAACATCGCACTAAGTCTCACCCTTTCTTTTCTTTTACTTGGCACTCTCACACACGCTGACAGAAACACAATAATCAATCAGTGCATTTCCTTTTTTTTTTCTTTTTTTTTTTGCCTTCTCTCTTCTATTTAGAGTCTTTTACTCTAAAGCCACCTCAGTGGCGTCGGGTCCGCCGGCGCTGAAACGGACAAACTTTTTGTCCTGGCTCAGCTGAGCTCGAACCCGGCGCTCGACTCGATGGCGTATAGCAGCTTGCTCCTCATCAGGTGTTGGTCGCAGAACTCTGGGAGCTTGAGCAGGTTCATGCAGGTGCTGGCTGTAGGGAGGCGCTCCAGGTCACTTCCACCGTTGTGAATGCAGAAGGCTGGATAAAGCTCCTGTAGGCAAAAAGAAAAAGAAAAATCACTGGCTACATATATTTGAGGGCAGCTGAAGTGTCTCTGGATGTTTCTAATCCCATTCTACAACAATAATATATATATATATATTATAACAGCATATTTGAGTTGAATTTGCCTGCTTATCATAGCTGCATTTAGTTACAGTGCTTCATTTAGGTTTGATTAACTATTTATTGCACACGTTGTGATTGTGCATATCTTCCAAACCGTCTTTTCGATCCCAGTGACGTCCGGCGTTAATTAGCCACGCGAGGTGGATGAACGCCTACAGAGCCAGACGGAGAATGAATCAACACGTGTCGGTAATGATCCCAATTTCCAAACCCATCCCGATTAAGCAATAAATGTCAAATTCCACAAGGGATTAAACGTGTAAAGAGCCAAACGAATAAAGCCAAAGTATAAATTTAGAAAATCAGCTTAGTGCTTTGAAAGATATTGAAGGGGGAGACGGGCTCACGGGTTGACCCTTGGCTGAGACGCTGAGAGGATGGTCGTTTCATGTTGTCCATCTGGCATTTTTTTTTTTTTTTTTTAAATCAAACCTCGCAGCTGATGAGGCCACTTCATCTGTAAACTGTGACACTGACGGTTTCCATCACGAACAAACTACTCCGCCCTGATTCCATTACGATATTTAACGTTAGACTATATGTCCCACCGGCTATGCTTACCCAATTAAATGGCCCTTCAGGGGCTTTGCCGTAATGACCCCATTTTTCTGACAATTACCGTATTAAACTATCATTGCCTATTGAAAAAGTATCATTACCACAACTATCATTTTGAGGAGAGGGAAAAAATAAAAAGACAGCTTCCATCATCTTTTTTAAATGGCTTCTCTTGACAGAGCTATTTCTCCTCTAATGAATCCTGGGCAGTTTTCACGACAGCTAATTAAGGCTTTGCTGGCTTGAGCCGAGGGCCAGGTCAGGGGGTCACCCCCCCACAAATTACCACCCTTTAAGTCTCAAGTGAGGCATCTGTGTGGGAGGGGCGGTGCGTCTGAATGCTGGCCAAAGTCAAACTTAGTTAATGAGAAGGGAGGGGATCATTTAAAGCTTGAAGGATTTAAAGTTTAGTGTTGTCACTCCCAAGTTTAAAGCGACACAAATATTTTCTTGACTAATGGCAGTGAGAAGAAAACTTAATCACAGTCATATTTAATGCATTAGAAGAAGCATTTCAATGAGGCTAATTTGTCAGATTAGAAGGAGCTTTTAAAAATAAAATTTAAGCAGGTATTAAACACACTTTTTATTAAGCCCGTATTTCTGTCTTGAAAATGTTGTTCACTGGTCTGACATAGTACTGTAACTTTAAATAATGCGTTTTTATTAAATATGTACAGAAAATCACCTTAATTAACAAATTAAGGCTTGAAATCAGTGTGTAATTAATGTGTGCGTTTCACTTAGTGAAGTGAGTTACTGTAATGAATGAACTTTCAATGATATTCTAATTTATGAAATACAAGTACATTACAGTGCTTTGCAAAAGTATTCACACCGCTAATTTAAGCTTTTGTGACAAACACAAGCTGTGTGTCCATCCAACTGTCAACTGAATTTCGAGCAAACCTTTAAAAATGTCACAAGAAAGAAAATGCAAAATTAGGCGCGTTTCCATCTACTGGTTGGGAACAAATTAACGTTGACGTGACACATGGATGTAATAAACAAGACGCACAGGTTGCAAACTTGCTCATCACACATATCAGAAAAATGGAGACTTCTTCCCTGTGAGATGGAGTTTTGGACTTTAGAGTTTTAGAGTTTCATGCCTATGTTAAGGCAAAGAACCACCAGCGGATGGGAGTGTTTGTCACATCAGCTCTTATTCTGCAAGTGTGTTTCCATCTCCCCTTCAGGAGACTGACTCGTTTTTGCAGAAGCCAAAAACCACCTCAAGAGAGCATAAAAACTTTTTTTTTTGCTAAACTGACAAAGTTATTTCAAATTCAGCCATTTCCATCAACCCTTTCTAATGTGATACTTCAAAATGTGCATAAAAATTTTTTTTTATTAGAAAATATATTTTTAAAATTATGTATTACTTTCCTTCCTTGCAATTATGCAGTACTCTGTGTTGGTCTATTATATCAATTCCTAATTACACACATTAAAGTTGGTTGTAATGAAAGAAAAGTGAAACAAAATTCAAGAGGTATGAATACTTATGGAAGGTACTATAGACTTGCAGCTGCTGGTGGGACAAAGTGTGGCATAAAAACTCTTTAATAGCCCTGACCAACACTTTCTAGCATTTCACTGTACCTTTCTAAGTGTCCCATAAATCAGGTCAATGAAAAACCTGAATGGCTTCCAATTAGGACATGGTTTTAGATATAATTTGCTGTAATGATTCAAGACTTTTAAAATGATATTCAGAAGCAGACAGACGTAGTTTCGAGGCAATTTATCCTCGTGGCTATAGCTGCTTTCTGCCACGTGACCTAATCGGGGAAAAAAGGTGAAGAGTTTAACCATCAACCAACTTCAGAATGACAGTATTTGTCCAGCCAAGGTCTCCAGACACACACAGAGCTGCAGACAGACTTCTTCCACAGAGGAAGGTCACGAACTATAACACAATAGCGAACGTGGCGATAAGAGTTCACCGCAGAGACCTTCTCTAAGCACGACTTATAGGAAAATTATCATTATTAGGCTTCTTATCAGTCTGGGTATTTTGATAAAGGCACATTAACTGAACTTCTGTCTGGTATGGAAACCTGCTTCAAATAGGAGTAAACGGGATGAAAACGTACAGGAAGTAAAAGAGGAAGTCTGCGTCTGGAAGATTGCTCACCTTAAAGCCTAGCAGCGGAGGTCTGGAGCAGCTGGTGACAAACTTTAACAGTTTGCGCTTTTCTTCATCTGTAAATCCTTCGACCACTTCCCAGAAGATCTGAATAACAGGGTGGTTAGCAGAGTATCCACCTAAAAGAGATTATTGAACAGAAACCACATTACTACCTCATGTTGTCCACGATCAAAGCCTAATTAAAGAAAATAAGTGAGCGTAGATTCATGAAAACTGTACAAATGCAACACATGAGATGTAGATCAGCTTTGGGCCATAAGGTCCATTAGGAATCCAGAGCCTAATTATACAAAAATAAAGACATGTAAAGACAAAATTTATATTTTGAAAGAGATATCTGAGCATTAGCTAAAAGGTTCCAATAGTATTGTGGAGCTCATTTTTGCAATTAGATAACTTTTTGTACTCATTCCTTCAGTTTTACTTGCAAAACACGTGTGGTTTATCCACACCAATCCAATAATGCAACAAAATAAAACAGAGGGGCTCAATTTAGACCTTTTTGTTAGCTCAGCTGCCAAAGAGTTTTTAAATGTTAATTTCCTAATAAATAAATAAATAAATAAATATCTATGCTTCAAATAAGGGTTCAGCAAAGCTTTTGAAATTAAGCTAACACTTGAGCTCTTCCTATGTCATACCTATGAGATTGCTTTCATAGCTCAACTCCTATTGTTTTGGCAACATTTACCTACATTACTGCATTTTGCAAGTTTTCCTAAGATTGTGCAGCCCTAATAAGAACCTACCTGAATAGTTTGTGAAGTTTTTCAGATCATCGAGACAAATCGGAACATGAGCCCCAGATATCAGCACCTGACAGGATGAGGCAGGAAACATGTTTTTTAGATGTACGCTATAAAAATAAAATCTCATCTTTCTTTGGTTCAGTAATTCAGTACCTGGATTTCCTGCTGATCAAACATGCGGAGCCACTCAAGGTTGACCACATTGGCCAGACCCTGTCTGAAGGCCAGGCAGTGAGGCCTGATCTGTTTGTTGAGCCTGTAGTCAGCCACTAAATGGATGTAAGCTATCCGGTTGGCTGTTGTCACTGGGATATCTTTTCCTCCTGGCTTCAGTTCAACCACCTGGAACAGACACAAACGAGGCATTTACGGAGCTGTAGTCATTACCGGGGTTTCTGCGCATTTATGTTGAACTTTCAGGCATGGTTTTCCATAGTTTTCTCAGTTCTTTGTAGTCCATTTGTAAAGTAAAAATACAACAATTCTACAACAAATATTGTTACAGTGCTCAGAATGTAAATACTGAACCTGAAGAAAAGAAAATGAAAGAACAAACAGAAAAAAGGAAACAGGAAAAGAAAAGAAGAAGAACTGGTATAATGATGGACGGTAAACAAACTAACATCCAGAGTTATAGATAAATCTCCATGAATTCAAAACTAGCACATCTGTTGATGAGCTCAGGTTGAAAAATGCTTTAAAAGATATTTGTTCATCAGACCTACAGAAAGCACTAATCAGGACCCCCATGATGCATTCTCAACAAAAAAAAAAAAAAAAAAACCCAAAAAAACGAACACTAGGCTTCAGTGCAGCAATGCTGAGAACACACTGGCATTTAACGTAATGGGGTCCATCTAATCTGTTCATTCCCGTAGTGCTGCAAACTCCACCTTTCAGGAATCCATTTTCTGCCTTTTCTCCCTCCCACCAGATTCTGATTATGTGCTAATGTAAGAGAATTACTGCTGTTATCTTGCTTGCTTTGGCTATCTCACAAGGGCAAATGCAGGGCAGACTGCTCCCGGGTGTGCCTAATCTTCCACAAATTGTTTTCCTCCATTGCACTCTATTTGGTGACCAGAAGGGCCACATTGTAACTCTGCTGTTTCAGGTGTTGTTTGAGAAGAGCTAATAAGACACGTTAAGGTCCTGAGCAAACAAGGGCTCCCATGTAAAGATCGGGTCTGAGCACAGCTTTTGGAGAGAGAGAAGGAGACATGCTTAAGAGCTGTTGGCTGCTTCTGTCATGCGTGGCGTGAGATAATTTGTGGAGCGAAAGGCAGGCTGGAACGGTCAACAGAGCTGCTGCGTCCTCTGCACTGCAGCAGGGCTTGGAGCGACAGCGGTGACGTGCTTTATCTCTGTCAGGGCCGAGAAGTGGTGCATCAGGCGGGAAATGAATTATTAACGCCACAAAGAGAAACCAAACAGGAGAAAGAAACAGAGCTGAAAAATAAACACACAAGAGCCGCTTGTCGTACTCGGTTGGTCGAGTTACCTGAGCTTCTCCCAGGTCGTTGTTGACCACAGTGAAGTTGAGACCCAGTTCTTCCACATCGCCCTCGTAGCTCTTGAGGAACAGCAGGTTGCGATACATCTCAGGGTCTAAAGAGGCAAGGTGATGGATGTCCACGTCTGCACTGGTTCCCAGAAGTTTGGACAGGAAGAAGCTGGCAAAGGGCAATTCCACCAGCATGTTCTCGTAGAGAGCCTGAGGAGAAACACCAACCTTAGTAACGAAGCCCTCAAAGTTTTTTTTTATTTTGTCATGTTAAATCCTCAAAACGTGATGTTTTTGAGTGATAGGTCAACACAAAGCAGTGCAAGACTGTGCATGGTTTTCACATTTCTTAAGATAATAATCTCGAAAGTGTGGTGTGTAAATTAATTCCACCTCTCTGAGTTGTATAGAAACACCTTTATAGTGCAATTCTCCAACCTCTGAGGACTTTTCACTTTTAATCCTAAAGGCAATTTGTTGCACCGGATTTTATTTAGGTGCATCAAAATAAAAAGAATTGATAAGCATCAATCATTTTTCTACTCCACAATATTACATTATTTTGAGTTGATCCTTTGCATAAAACACCCTTAAATCTGAGGTTAAGTGACAGAATATAAAAACGCCCAAATGGTAGAAATATTTTTTGCATCAGTTGAACTATACGGACAATAGTTTGCGTCAAGCACTGTCCGATAAGAAAACATTCAAACTTCCTGTTGAACACCAAAGTTTTACAGCAGTCAAGCTAAACCGATCGCAGCGTTTGAGATCAAAACAGAGTCCAATCAATCTTGAACACGGATCTTCGGCTTCTTCCTCCCTCGATTCAAACTTTATAAATGTCGATTCTCACCTTGACCCTAAATGCAATTAAGAAGTGCAACCGGGCAGGTGACTCATAAAACCTCTAAGCTAATGTACTGGAATAGTAGAAAAAGAGCCTATTGGAGACATTAAAATATACAGGTCCTTATAAATGATAGCGCTAAAAACCCTGACTGCATCAGCTAAATGGATTATAAATCTAGAGGATTTCCATAATGCATGCATCTTAAACACACACAAATGCATAAATCACAGCTATTTTCTAAACACAGGTTAACTGCGCAACTTCAAACATTGTCTATTTTTTATGCAAAATAATCCACTTAGTGTTACTCTCGTGGCCGGTACTAATTTCAGACCATATGCGCTGCGTGGCCCCTTGAAACCTATCAATAACACTTGTGCCGGGAAGAGGCAGCAATAAGTATATGGAGAAAACTTGTAGCCTTATTTTTTCAATGCCACCAACCTTATTTATGAGTGTTTATTGCCAGAAATTGTGCCAAAATGACTCGGGTTGGAAAGAATTAATTATTATGGCCCGGAGCCTTTTAATATAAGTGAGTGCAGTGGCAACGCAATTAAAGCAGATCGTGGCACCATCAGGTGGAATAAATGCCAGCGGCATTGCAGGTGCGTTCTGTTAGCTGCCAAATAAATTCCTTAATTTACAACATTATGAATCAATAAAATTATAATGCCTTTCACACGCATCTTTATCAATCAGAGCAGCAAAGCTTTCACGCGTCTGCAGAGAGGATGCCGGGCTCGGGGAGGATCAGAGCGATTACGAAGTGAGAAGAAGTGCCGCTGATGAGGGCGGAGGTTTGGCGGTAATGAGACGGGGAGAATCTCTCACGGCTCGCACCAGGACGCATACGAAAAAGAGGAATCTTTAGGCCAAAGCCAGAAATGCAAAGCAACCCTCTGTGTATGTTTTCAATGTGTGTAGCTTAAATCTTTCAGCTTGTCAGCGGGGTGGACAAGTGAGGAAGAGGGATGATGGCCGGCCTCTATTCTGATGCTCAATCCCATTTCAGTGAGTACCCCCAGACAAGCCACTCCCGCCTGTAATACATCACCTCCACAACAATGGCACGCCTCGGACATTAATTAAGAATATTAATCTCCTGTGTCCTTTGAGCCGCAATGTGCACCGCGCGCGCTGCGGCAGCGGTGATGCAATTCCAATCCATATAAACGGCTCGCCTTTCATCCAGGCAATAACGGGCACTAAACAAATATCAATACGCCTCTCAAATGGCCACTCAAACGTCCATTTTTATGGAGAAAGAGGGACTTAAAGGTAGGGTTAATTGAAAGTCAAATTCAAATTAATTTCCCTCAGCCTAATTGCCCCGACCATTAGCTACAGAGAGCACAGCGCGATAGATGCAGGAACTGTGGGAGCAGATTGATTGCTTCTCACTTCAACAGAACACAGAGAAGAAAAGGAAACAAGAAGAGGAGGAGCAGGAGTTACGGCGCTCCGGTAAGTGGACCACACCGTCCGAGACTGTTTAAGAGAGAAGAGCCCTGGATGTTCCTGACTGTAAAACAGATCAAAATGCTATTACCACATGCTTTGAACGCTTATTTATGTCCTGTCTTTGTGAGGCCGTTGATTTAATGCTGGCCAAATGCAGTCGCTACACAAACAAGAGGTAGGAATCATCCGCTAATGGAAGCCCTAATTGAGAGGCGACCGCTTGTCATGAGGTAATTCCTCTTCGTGTTGAGATGATAGCTCCCTCATGAGGAAGGCATCTTGATAAACAATCATCACCACTTGCATTAGGGATGATTTAAAAACATTAGGCTCTAATAAACAGCTGCATCAGAGGAGTAAAGGAGCAGGCAGACGTCATCTTACTGCATAGTTAAATTCCAACTGGAACCGCTAAACCTAATTTTATTCAAGAGTTTAAGAAATGTAAGCTTTTGGAACAAATAAAGTCTAATTTTATACAAAAACACTGCATGATCTTTACATTGTCACATCTAACAAAGAGATCCACTGATCATAATTTTGTCAAGTCTATCTGAACAGCACATTTCAGCTGCCAGGGAATTCAAAAACGTAAATATTTCCAAATCCATGTTAGAGATTCTTTTTTTAGCCTTAGTATGATAAAATATTGCTCTCTTTAGCATCACATTTTCCTTTTAAATTGTTTCTTACATCACTGTGCTTCTTCTAACTTAATTATACATTTTCTCGCTTACACCAAAATAGCCAACTTTGATCCTTCTTTCCTCGGTAATAACATCCACACTGAAAAGTGTAGTAGTTGGTGTTTCCTGACAGTGGCCAACTGCATTCACTGGTCAGATTCTTGAGTTTCTATCCGGCCACCTTTAATCTGACACACTCACCTTTCCAAGGATCCTGCCCAGGAAGTAGTAGTGTCTTGTGAAGGAGTCGCCCACCAGCATCTCTGCAGCAGGATTCGGATACAACAAACCCTCGTTGGTGGTTTTGAAAAAGCCCTGGTTGGGATTGAAGCCCGATTTGAGAAGCTCGTTGAGGAACTCGCGAAAGATGCCGCCTCCGTCGATGCCTGCCTCATCCAGACCGTGAGCGTTGAGAAGGTGGACTCGAATCCTCTTCTTAAGGTCCGGTTCTGATTGAGTAACAAGTCAAAAGAAAACGAAGAAAAAGAAGGATTTACAAAAATATATTTTAACAACTAATTTATGATCGTCACTCTTGAGCCTTTTAAAACATATTTTGTACTTAATTTACCCTTTCATTTGTTTAAAAGCAATTTCTAGCAGGGACATTAGCAATCTGGCTATTTACCTTCCGAGCTTATTGTGGTTATAGTTATTTTTCTTCTAAATAGACCTCAGGAACAGGAAACCTCAATTGATTTTAAAGCTGCTGTTTGTATAGTTGTAATGTGTTAAGTTAAATAACTTTTCAAAAGCACAAAATTTAAATTATTAAATGTTGCTTTTTGTCATTTAAATTGTTTTTAATTGCTAGAATGTTTCCATTCCTCTTACAAACCTTACTGCTTTTCATTGTAATTTTAATGAAAAGACCCAAACACAGCAGGGAGCACAAACTGTGAGGTAGAAGAAAATTATACTTTGTTCACAAATTTTTCACCCAAATAAAAACCTGAGAACCTTTTGGATTATATGCAAAACAATGTGAGATCACCTCATGATTTCCACATCAACCGGTATGAATATTTAGTTGAAGGATAAAGTTTAAGGCTTTCCCAAGGCACGGTGAGCATTTTGAAAACATCACAACAAAAGAAGAAAAGGCTTTTTGTTTAACAAACATTATTTACAAGACTTGCTCATCCTGACCTACGGAATATTCAGATCAATTCTATACGAGGTTGTCTTCCAGAATAATAAATGTAGAGCGATAAATCAGAGCAGCTTTAACTTATAGACACACAAATGATATAGATCATGTCTTCAACCCAGGTCGCCTACTACTCTTTTTAATCAGAGTGCCCCCATCATCCAAGTACCCTTTCAAACTCAAACACAAAAGAGGTGACTTAAAATAATTGATTCGGCTTTTATGTGATCCATTATAATAATCAGAATCACAATTATGCTTTACTGAAATTCAATATGCTGCCCGAGGACGGAGGTAACCTTCATCTTCTATGCAAAATCTAACCCTTGTCCTTAATATCGGAGTTTTATATAGCTTAACAAGAGTTTCAGTGGCAGCATGGGCATCTAGTAAACCATCTCAGTCTTATGGTGTTCGTCATCACGGCATAAATGAAAAAAATAAATAAATTACGGAGCAGTTACAGAACGGTTTTCCAGACGTGTGCACGGACTTTTTAAGTCCACCGCAACTGGCAGTGCTTTTACTGAAATGACTTCGACGCTCGCCTCACCGTTTTCTGGGGAGAGTTTATCGTAGGCGTCTTCGTAGATGTAGTTGCGTCTGATGGTGACATTGATGCCGTCGGGGAACGGCCCATCCCCCTGCACGTCACGTTTGTCCACAGAGATCAACCTCTGGAAGATCTGGAGGGAGGACGTACATCCAGCGATGGAGTTGGTAACAAACTACTTTCAGCTGAAATCAATGCAAGCTAAACACAGCTTTATCTATGATCATTATATTGATAGGTGAAGAGGTTTATATTAGCAAAAACTTTTTCTTTAACTGTAACCCATTTATACATCACAAAATAAAAGAAAAAAAAAAGGATATTTGAGAGGTTTATTTAACTTCACACCTAGTTATTTAACTTTGACACAAGATATAGCTGGTTGATGGACACAGCAAAGGGGTAAGTTGCAAGTAACAATAAAATAACAAACCTTATATTAGACATTAATTTATTATGTATTGATATGACATACTGCACATTGTTTTGACACCAGCAGCATCATGCCTGTTTATGTCAGTGCTGTATGGTAGCTTTTAGCTCCTTGAGGACATAGCCATACTGCGTGCTTCAAATAGTTTTATTACATAAACAAATTAGCTGTTCTTGTCTTGGGGAACACATGGTCCAAATGATGTTCTTGGCGCTGGTGTTAGCTAGCTCGTTAACTATGATGAGCCCTTAAGGTAGCATTTTCTGGTTCAAACATGTTAGGCTGGATGGATGGATGAGTCTTCTGTTGACATTTTTTGTGAAGTGCCTCAGTTGCATTTAAAGAGACGGAACCAAAACGAGTTGCTCTCAGTCGCACCTCAGGACTGGGATAAAAGATGCGCCAAAGGAGATAACGATAACGAGGGATTCAGACTAAAGCATTGTACTTCCACTTTATACAGACCGCAACTGAATGATCTAAATATGGAAAGGAAGGATTTAAAAGCATGAAATTAACATTTATATGAACAGGAGAGTTAGTACTGAAACTCTGAGCTTTTTAAGACATTCCAGAAAACCTTTAAAGGGGTAAATTCATAACGGTAAAACCAAAAAAGGATAAATTCGAATGTTTGATTATGATTCAACTCTTAGGCTTGTGTTGCAGTTTTGTGTAGTGGTGGGATACCTTGACTCGCTCCTCAAATGGAACAACAAAAGGCAACTCTGTGAGGATGGCCAGGTGTCTCTCTTCAGACACAGAGAGCTGCGGAGGCTCAAAACCAACTGCAGAAATAAAACATGCACATCTTGTTTATCAGGACTCGGTGTAGAAAATATCTTTTCAGTCTTTTTTTAAATAAATATCTCAAGACACATGCAGGTAAACTTAAAAGTATTCATAACACAAAGAACTTCAGGTCTAGAAAGCCGGTCAATAACCCAACTAAATCTCGTTTTATGTATTTTCTGTAACTGTGTGCATGAGCTAAATGAGGACTGCACTTTTCTGTCTTTTTTTGATTTTCTAAAACCATCTAAGTTAATGTTTGATTAAATTCAAAGGTTCAAAGGAGGGGAAAAACAGCCCCAATTGCTAAACTGCTCTTTACCCTGGTCGTTCAAATGCAGCTCAATTATTCTGCCAAATTAGTCAACCTGATCTGCATTCTCCCATCAGGTTTCCATCTTTGAGGAAAAATATGGCCTCCGAGTGGTCAATACGTACCTCATTTATCAGCGCTGGGCCTGTCCATTTAAGGAAATGAGAAAAGGCCAGACAAACACATGCACCAGATGTGGCTGAGTTCATCAGGTACTTTCACGCTAATTGAATTTATCTCATACAGGCTCTGAGTGTCATTAGGGAGATCATACACACATTGTTATCTGCCTGTTTTCACACTATATGTCAGAGAAAAGCGCTGTAGTTAAAAGTGGGCCTAATGAGCCCTGCATGCATCCGTGTTTCCATCTGAGTGTGGCTAAATGAGAGGACCAGCTTGATTTGTGTTGGCAAACATAGAGGAAGAAATCACTGATTGCGTGGGCAGGCGAGAGGACCCTAACATCACATAATTATAAACTGCTTAAATGAAATACTTAATGATTCGAATGAGATTAAAAAAGGTTGACGACACAATTGTAACATAAGCTTTGAGTAAGTAGGGACACAAAGTATGGTTTGAGTTCTGTACTCAGAACATCTACAAACAGTTTTTTTGGGGTTTTTTTTGTGGAATCCATCTTATACATTTATATCAAATTAAAAAGTAGCCTATATTACCATCAAGCGTAGACTGAAGAGGCCCAATGCGCCCCATCCTTCTTGTTCTCCACACGTGTCTTGCTGATGGGACATAAAGCTGGGTGACCTACACAGAAATGAAGATGAAGATCATTTTGTGTTGAAGATGAAGAACCATAGTTGCTTTAAGGTTTCAAAGATTACAAGTTTTTCAACATTTTCAGTTTCAAAACTTCCCTAGACTCAAATTTTGGTTTCTTTTTTTTTTTTTTTTTTCTAAAATTTGGAAGAAAAGAAAAACTATTTCTTTTTTGTCTTAAAATTTGAGTGAAATTGCAATAGACAGAACAATGTGGTAAACTATTTATCCATATTCTGCTCAGTTTCTCTCAGGTAGACTGTGTGGATAACTCACCTATGACAGAAGACACTTGTAAAAGCACCTAAAGCATACTGCTAATTTTAACAAAATATATATTTTAGTACTTAACCTGCAATTTTTTAAAATGCACTCTATACTTTTTTTTTTTATTTGTTAATCTAAAAGATATTTGAGACGGAAATCAGAGCTAAAGTTAAAATGCTATGATGCAGGTGGAGCACCTTATCGGCCCGGATGTTGACCTCCTCAGACAGCCAGTGACCCACTGGACAGAAAGGTCGTCTGATGTCACGAGCTTTCAGCATCTTCACCAAGTTAGTGATGACCTGTGTTGTAGATCAAAAAAAAAAAGTCACATTAGCATCTTTCACTAAAACAAATATATTCATAATAGTTGAAAACAAAGTGTCCAGTGAAGCCTTTTTGTTTTCTTTTAAATGTCTCTTGAACAGGATGAAGTGCTTCATCGTAGAGGGGGAAAAAAGCAATTTGAGAAGTCAGCCATTAGTGCACCATTTATGGGGAGTATAAAAGAAAAACGACTTGTGCCGTCCCTCAATGTCCAGCCTTGTTAATTACCAGCGAGGTCTGCTGACATCAGCCATCGGACAGAGAACGCCAAGGCTTTACAGCTCAATGTGCTTTGAGTACAAGAGTGGCCGTCTAACGGGACGTTAAAAAGAAGTTAGCTGGCTTTGATGTAATGTTGATGGTTGGTATCAGGAGTTTCTATAAATTATATTGCCATTTTAAAAAATAAATAAAAATCAGAAAAAGGTTTTTATACCGTTACATAATGGATACAAGCGAAGATCAAGTTCTTAGAGCTATAACAAAAAAAACAAGACTTTCTCATTCAATTATAATAGGCTTCCTTGTTGCTATTGCGAAAAACACATTCAGACACATTTGAATAATGTCACGTATGTCATTGACGCAATAACACTCAAAGCCCGGTCCATTTCCATATGATACCCCAGTTGGATTAGCTCAATCGAAACCCTCCTCTCTGAGGCGTGTCATTTTCATAGAGCGACAATCAATCCCGGCCAATCACCAGGAGGCAACCAGAGTCCGCAATAATGGCGAGTGCAAAATGCTGTAAAAGGTGCGTGGAGATGGGCTCGGAGCAGACCCACCCCCTGACTCTGGGAATGAATAAGCATTCCTTAATTAGCCCATCGGGTTAAGTGCAAACCTTAATGGGCCTTTCCCAAACTCCTCCGTGACATCGCTCTCCAAACATGGCCAAGAAGAAAGTTCCATTAGCAATATTAATACAAGCTTAGTTGATCATTTTCATTCAATTAACTTCTTTCAATTAAATAGATAGCTCGACAATGGGGGCGATAAAAGATGGAGAGGGACGGCTGATGACACGAACCAAACATTAACGTGTTAGGGGTCAGCGGCGTTAAACCAACTGTAAATCCCACTGTTCAATTTGGAAAATGCATTTTCCCTGCTCCTCACTTCTTTAATGGGTCGTTTTAGCTGACAAGAGGCCTTTGAACTGATCTTTTATGAAAACTCCCTCGACGTGCTATTGGAGTATTTGCCACCTCCTTCTAAATGCTTGTGTTCACTTCTAACAGCCAAGAACAAAAGTGACTTAAGGCCCATTTCCTTGAATAAACAGAAGAAAGAAAAACGAAAGAAGGCCTTGAATGAGAGGATTGAAGTCGATCCTGTTTTCAGCCTCATTTCCCCACAGTAAACAACCAGAGCTCGTTGTCTTTGCCCACTCAGGCATATTTTGCCAACTTCCACTAACAGATAATCATCACAGCATCAATGCACATAGAGACTACACAACAATTTAATGACAACAACACACAGATTACGCAGCACACTGTGGAAATAGTGTGTTTAATTAACTAGCAGGATAATCACCTGAAATGTATCCATGGCCACTGGGACCTTTTATTCACCTTGAAACTTAAAGGGAACAACAAAAATATTCAATTTCTTTTTTCATTTTGAATCTCTGTTCAGGAATAACCCACAAACCAGGAAGGCTGAATTTTGTCAATAACTGAAAACTGATGGAACATCTCTGACTTGAACAAATTTTATATCACCATGGGATGAGAGGCTGATGACCAAAGTCTGAACTATTCAGGTCGACAGAATTATTCAGTGGAAAAACCAAATCTGGTCAGACGATGACCTAAATGACAAATATTCTATTCGTATGAGTCAGTGTGTGACTTTCAGACTTCATAACACTGTATGAGGTCCTGATCATAGCAGGCTGTATTAGCAGCCTCATGCTGTGGCGCTGTTATGCTTTCATGTTAAGGCTTTTACAGTGGCCGTCTGGGGCTCAGTGGATAAAGTGATGGATTTGAAATTAGCAGGTTGTGGCAGCTTCATACTGCCACATTTACATATTCCCCTTCTCAAGACACTAAACACCAAGTTGCCTACCAATCTGCGTACTAGTGTATACATGCGTGTGTGACTGGGCGAATGTGGGTGTAGAGCAAAGCACTCTCTGTGGTTGGTGTGACTGGAAAAGCATTCCATAAGTTCAGACCATTTACCATTTTTACCATTAAAGAGGGAGACTACCAAGTGACTGAAACTTGGAATTCTTGTTCCAATAGGAAAATAATCCCAAACACACATTGAAGCTAATTTAGAAATGGATAAAGTGGCCTAATATTAAAGCAGTAGTATGTAACTTTTACAAAAATATGCTTTTAACACATTTCTTAAAACTGTCTCCATGTTTTGACAGTATGAGATAGATGTCCTGTGAAGTCATCAAGCTTTAAAGTCAATAAAGAAACCTGTATTAAAAGCTGTCAAACATAAACTATATTTATACATAAAAAAAAAAATCACTTTTAGAAACACTAGAAATGTATAGAATTGACTAAAAAGACAAAGAAAATCTATTTCTGTAAAATGATCAATCAGAATCTGAAGGCATAAAGGATTCATGCTCAGCTTTAATGAATTAACTATATTACATACCTTGAAGAGCTGCACCCAGCGCTTCTGCTCGGCCTGGATGCGCCGCTGGACCTCGGTGTTCGTCTTGACGCCCACGCTGCGGAAGGCGGCCATGTACTCCTCCCTGTGCTCTGCTTTAGTCTCGGGGTAGGCCAGCTTGATGATTCCCAGGCATGCGTCTCTCAGGCAGCGGGACAAAGTCACCAGCTCAGACAGAGTGAAGGGCATCATGGAGGACTGCATCTGACCTGCTCAGAAGGAGAACGTGCTCAAAGTCTTCTAACGAGCTTCGACCTCTACAAGCTGTTCAAGCTGCTGTAGACAACTCATTTAGTGAACAAGCGATTACTAGAACAAAAAAAGTAATTTAGTAATAGAGTAACTTTTAACTTTAGTATACAAACTCAAAAACAGGTCATTTGCTGAAAGACCAAAACTCTCAGAGCAGCATTGAAGACAAAACTGTAGAAAAAAAATATATACCTTGCAATTAAGATGACCAACTTAACTTTTCACACGTTGGTACTAGAAGTGTGGTTTTAGCTGCAAATGCATCCATTGTAACAAATAATCAAGTGTTCACTAAAGAAATCCCATGATACTGCATTTGAGGCAATACTAAGGTTTTTTTTTTTCTTTCTTACGCATTTAATTTCTTCTTTTGAAAATACATTTATTTATTTTCATTTTTTTTCTGTTATTGAATAATATATGCTTAAGTGGTTTGATGAAAAAAATCTGCATAATGAACCGTTTTTTAAAACAAAATCTGAATAGTCATCAGAATAATCAATCACTAAAATAATCATTAGTTGCAGCCTTAATTTATGGGTATCAGAGTAAAAAGGGCTGAAAGCATACACACACCAGACTTCACTATTTTAGTATTTCCATGATGTGCTACTTTGGTCTATCACATCAAATTTAATAAAATATGTTCTAGGTTTCTCGGGGTATAAATACTTATACACCGCTTTATATGACTTTGGTTGCCATATAAAGGAGAAGTATTAAAAAAATAATTTGGAAACAAACTTGAAGTTGATATTATATTTTCTACACCACCTAACTTGACAGACTTATATGCCCAGTACCTTCCATTTCATGCCCAAAGAACTCGCTGTCATGCACAGAGATAAGCGAGTGACTGAAGAGAGAGCTGAAGAGGTAAAAGAGGGGAATGATCCGGTTCGAATCTTCGAATGACATGGGGGAACCCCGAGAGATCAGCTGGAGCAGCGGCACCATGGAGCTGAGGAGGAAGACACGGAAAAAGCAGAAGCATGATGACACCGTCGACATTACGTGCTCACTAGAGAGCAGAAACAGCCATAGTATCTTACCCGGTAATCATTTTAGTTGTCATGGAGGTTATCAGGTGCCACAGATGCCTCAGGAAACGTGCATTGAAAGCCAAGCTGTACAGGAGTCTGCAGACAAACAACGAATGAATAATAAACAAGATTTAAGACAGAAATGCATTAAAAGGCAGTTCAAATGACACAATCGGGGCAATAAACAATAAAATTACTCTCAGCCTAACGGTCCGCAGCGCTAAGACTGTTAACTTTGCCTCGCTTTAGCAGCGGACACAGAGAAAGAAAAAAAAAAAAAGAAGATTGTGACCAAACATTTCAGTTATAGAATCTTCTTGGCCTTTCCCTCCTTTTATGCATTGCGAGGGGCCAAAAGGAGATTAAATGAGCCATTAAGCTTTATTTAGGCGAGGCACCTTCCATTAGTAAACTAGTTGCTGGCGAGGGTGCCCAGCTCAGGTCATAAACAGCCCCACTGGCTTCCTGCTGGAGCCCCCCCACCCACATTTAACTTAATGGCCAGGGAACCAGGACAATGGAGGATGGAGGAGAAGGAGGAGGGGCACCCTGGTCCTTGCTGTGACCCCTGATGACTAGCATGCTTCCACACTCAGGTTGAATTAGTTGAGAAACACAGAAGGAGCCACATACCTCCCTGTTGTTGGACTCAGCAGGCTGAGGCAAGAAGGTGTGAAGGGGTTCTTTGTTCCAGAGTATTTGTTTGCATATACGCTGGAATTGCTCGGTTTTTCACACCGAGGGTAAGTAAAGGTGACAGTAGAGTGGTAAGTAAGCTAAAAGGCAAAATGAAGCATCCCTAAATATAATAGGCCCTTGTCTAGGAGGGACAGCTGTAAAGACGCTATCCTTTAACACAACGAGGAAGAGAAAACATCCAAATCCTCAATATAAGCCTTTAATTTCCAACCCTTCCGTTTCAATATATCAGAGCTCATTCAGAAATCCTAAATTAGAAATGAACATTAGGGGGCAGACTGTCAGGCGAACCCTCAATAAGGCATGAAAAATGGTTGGTGTCGAGCACAGACCATCTGTCAGTGCAACAAGGCTCAGAAGAGAAGCACCGAGCAGCGCTGGGGGCTCATAACAAGTCGGGCTGGTGTTTGATTGAAATGAGAAACAAAGCACTAAATGCCAGCTGACCTGCTGATTTACAGCCGAGGGGGAAACCGAACCCCTCCCCAATTTCAATCACGGAATGAGGCACTAATAAACAAAGTCAAGGCATCAATAGGGGGTTGCATGTACGTGCGTGCGACGAGCGTCTTGATAAATAATGTCTGGATCGTTTCATTTTTGCTGCGATGAAAAGAAAAACCGTGTCCGATGGTAGGCCGGGGTCGGATCCGAGACCGGGAAACCAGAGCGAGTTTCTGCCTCAATGCAAATTAAATCTTCATCATCAACGTCATTATTTCACATCAACACAAAAATCGCAGCAACCATCTAAAAGTAAATGTGGACTGCTTCCCATCAAAGGGAACCAGTTAGCAGATTGGTGTTATGCTGGGAAATTACACCAAATATCTAACTTTACCAATTAGAGAGAAATTACAACACGCTCAGCAGGACAAACAGAAGATCAACTTATTGAGCGTGTTAAAAAGCAGTTCTCCAATTAAAACCAGCAAAGAAAGAGAAATTTAATGAGACATTTTCTATATTTATTACAAAGGAAGTGTGCCGGGCCTACTGCATGCAGCCAGTCTCTCCTTTTTTTGCTGTAAAAGCAGTAAATCAAGACCGGGATGCAATTTGCTCCCCTTAGCCTCTTGTAAAGCTATCCCGTCCACTCCTGCAGCAATTAATCTTCCTCCGTGAGCTAATTATTTTGTTACAGATATCCAATAATGATGGAAGACGAAGGACAGGATTTATGATAAAAGTAGAGAAGAGAGGGAAGCTGTAAAAGAGGACAGGGATTAAAAGAGAAATCCTCAAGAACTCTACAAAAAATTAAAACAACCTAAGTTGAGTGTCCTAAAAGAAGTCTTTTTTGCATTCATCTCTGTGGAACAGCTAAGGCTGAGTCAGACTGGATGGCGAGCCCATGTGAACATCGACTTAGTCTTGCCACATATTCTTAATCTGTGCTTTAACTAGACCACTCTAACTTTAGAACATTCTTTGAGCTGGATAATTAGCACAGACGTTCCCAACACTAATGTCAGCGTTCACAGTTCATATTTCTAAAGTACATTTTCAAAGAAGTTACATGAATGATTAGGGATTCCTAAAACACTTAAAAGTCTAATGGGTTTAATACTAATCTCCACCAATCTGATGGTTGAATAGACTAAATAATAGATTAAAAACAATACATGTCTTTAGTTACATAATTTAGCAGCAAAATAAGTCTTTGAATTGACAATGTTGCTTATTTTCTCAATATATGGTTTTAATAAAGTGAAGTCACTGCAATTAACTCAATTAAATCTTTTCATTAAGCCCCACTACTACTCTTTAGCTGAATATACAGTAAACTAAAATTACCACTGTGATATTTATCTATTCGTCACCAACTCTCCCCATCAGATACAACTCAACTAACAGGTAATGACTCCACTAATGATTAACTCCGCTGGGTTTACTGTCCATGAAGGTGGGTCTAGCTGACTTCCTGTTAGCCAGTGCCTTCCATCCTAAGCCGTCGCTGACATCCATCCCAACCCTAATGTAATTAATGAGGAAAAGAGCTAATTTCCCTCGTCCAGAACGGACGGCTTCCTTGACATCTCTGCCGGTTGTAAATGCCAGTGGGTGCAGACCAATGATAGCTGCTTGTCTAAAATCCCCATTAGCTTCATTGCTGAATGCGGAGCAGCAACACATAAAACAGTTTTCCTCTCAGTCAGGTGGAATCCATGACTGATTGGGGAAATTATTGTAATAGGGTTTAGTGCCTGCTTCACATTATTTAAAAGGGATTAAAAAACATAAATTGAGTGTGTGTTTACATTATGAAAGTCCATTTAGTACTTTGTGAATTTACAGCGGAGAAGACAGACAGATATGTCCGCCAGCAGTGAAGGACGATGCCCTGACTGCTTTTTAAAATCAAAGGCATTTAATTGGCCAAAAACTCTCGAGTGTTTCACGATCGCAGTCGAGTAAAGAGCCACTAGAACAACAAAAGAGAGGAAATACAGTAATAAACACCAGACAGAGTGCTAAATCATCCTTTCTGTGGATTTCTACCTGACTTTTGGCACCATGAGTCGATGCTGCACCATGAGCGTGTGACAAATGGATGCCATCATGGTGAAGACCTCCTCGCTGGCTGAGTCCCTCCAAACCAGGTTCAGCAGGGCATTAGTCTGCTGTTTCGTGTCCAGCTTGTGGATGCATTCCTCCGTTATCAGCTGCACAGAAATGCGGCTGTTGTCCTAACAAAGACGTGTGGGAAAAAAAAAAGAGAGACTTATTACCATAACCCATTTTTAACTACAATTAATGTCCGAATACATTTTTTTTTTCCAAACTATAACTACAAACATTAATGTATTCCATTCATCGTGGGATTTTATGTGATAGACACTCAATAAAAAACCTGGAAATGCAGTAGTCTGGTCAGAGGACAAACTTTAGTTTTTTGGCCTTCATAAAAGCTTCATTCAAGTGTTTGTATTGTCACCAGTTACATATACATATATATGCTTAAAAGTTTGATGACATCACAGAAAAGAAATCAACAGGATTTATTTTGCAGGAGTTTCATCTCACCTTACAAAACCCAAAACACAAATTTGTTTTATTCCCTGAATGAAATAAAACATTCGTTTTCACAAAAAAACAAACAAAAAAAAGTTGTTGTTTTTTTTTAGATAATATGTGTTTTTATGTGTTGGTTGTACCTGCATGGGTGTAGGGTGCATGTCACCATCGTCATCATCCTCTGAATCACTGTTCACTTCCGGCCGGCTGGTGCTTTCCGACACCGGAAGCAGCGGCAGTAGAGCCTCCAGAGCCCGAAGGTAGAGCAGGTGTCCCTCCTCTGACAGCGAGCCTTCGAACATACACCCACCATTACTACGTTGTTTATTGTTTAAGTTTGCGTACTTCACCGACATAAGGAATTAAATATGCACAGGAAAAATGGTCAACTTAATTGTGTCACCTACCTAAGCAGTTCTCTCCTGCAGAGAGGACAAAGTAGAAGAGCCACGGCGCCTGGCTTTGTGCTGCCGAGAAAGAGTCGATGGTGACCTGCAGGGAGCTCAGGAAGGCCTCGAACGGGAACGAGAGACGACGGTCCGACAGCGCCGGGATAAAAAAGTGAAAGATCTGCTCGGTGAACGGCGCAGAGATGAACTCCTCGGTAAACGCCGCAAATACAAACTGCCTGCGAGACAACAGCCAAACATCCCTTTGAATGCAGTGTAGAAAAACGGCAGATCAAACCGGTTTTGGTTATTGGGGTTGTTTCAACACAATTCTGCTTCATTGGCGTTCTAACCAAACAATATCGTCTCTCCAAATAGGAGTGCTTTGTCTAACTTAGTCAATAACATCTTGTGGGGCGAAGCAGAGATAATTAACTACTGGAATCACTGTGTGCACAAGTTTGTCTCCATCCTGCTGTGCCTTTCTTCATAAAAGAAAATAAATTCTCCTGTCGTTATTAGAAAAGTCTTAAACTGAGTGTCAACAGTCTGATATTCAGCTCAAGAATCCAGTGGATCTTTTATGACTTATTGTCAGTGGGTCTCTTATGCAATTACTGCTTTAAGACTGATGGAAGAGCATACAGACACAAAACTTTTATTTGATAGGAAGAAGCAATAAGCCTGCAACCTGAACTTACACGCTTAATTCTCCTGTTGTTTTCTGTAGATATTGCGGGGACTGCATACCTGGACACCTTTTGAAATGCGTTCAATATCTTTGTTCATAATCATCTGCTTTCCAACTGAGGTAGTTCTTTTACTGTTAACAATCTAAAGCCTAAGTTGTTTTAACTTTATCCAAACAACTTTCAACAAGGGTTTCTTTTCCCAACAATGACCAGTTTTTGAGTTCAGCACATTAAGTAATCCCTGCCTGGTAACTCCCAACTGCTGTTAGCTGGAGTTATGTCTTTTGCAGTTTACACCAGACATATCGTTTACACCAGACATGTAAACAAATGTGAGCAAAAAGCAGAAACACAACTAAAATGGTTGTAAAAAATATTAAAAAAATTCTGTGTACCTTGCGCCTGTTGTGCAGGAGGAGTAAGTAAAGTGCAAAGGTTTGAGGATGTGCTCCAACAGTGTGCTTGCCAGAGGAATAGAGGGAGCATCGCTGTACTCCAGGCTGGAGGGCAGTCTGTGATTTACAAGACTGTACAGCGACTTGTAGTATCCTTAAAACAAAACGAAAAAAAAAAAAAGAAACAGAAGAAATTAGGCTGCATGAAAACTACACCAACTACAAATTAAAACAAACTAAATGTTTAGGAAAAGTTTATTGCGCTGCAGTAAATTATGTAATTTTTCTAACCATCTCACAAAAAAACTCAAACTGAAGTCTCAAGAATTTGAACGGCCTCAGTCCATGCAAAAAGAGTAATATTAAGGTCAATCTAACAACTTTGTAAATGTTTTAAATGTAAAAATGCATTTTATTTCAATGCACCGCCAGCTCACCTTTTTGTACCATATAGTGCAAAATCTGCTCAAGTAACGAAGCTACATTGTTAGCATCTGGAATAACAAGAAGATAAGTTCTCTCTGAAGAAAAGATTTCTAACATCCGCATGGGAACAGCAACATTTAAACTGTCATCTGGGCAGTTTTGCAGGAGTCTGGGAGAAAAAGAATAAGTATGTAAGTCCATAGAAAGTTTCATCTTCTTCATGGCAATCAATCAGCATCCTGTGTTTGTGTGTCCAGAACCTTACCTGCAGCAGAATCCCAGGATTCTTTTGATCTGAAATACACACGTCTGTTTCTGGGGACTGTTCAACAGCTTCACGAACTGACTGTTGTGTTTCACCAGGTTCTGGCATAACCATATCTTTGCAAACACACAAACAGGCAGATATTTAACATAACATGGTAATTAAAGCACGATCAAAAAAAAGCACTGGTAGTACTGCATTCTTACCAATCTATGTGCGTCCACACTTTGTCTGTAGAAAAATATAAGTCGTCTCGATAGGAGGCATAGAGTAGAGGCAGCCATGACGTGCTGCGTTCCCTCTGCCTGGGACTGACTGACAGACTCATCAAACTTAGCTCTCTGAAAGGCATACTGAAGGGAAGAAATACAGTAATTGAATGAAAACACTTGTTCGGTGAAGCTAAACATAAAGAAATAAATTGTTCAAAATTTTCCTTATAAAAATCTAAAAAGTAAATACTAAAAATAAAAGTTTGAGTCACTTGAGAAATCATAAATTTAGTCCTACAAAACTTAAGAGCAGATCTACAGACTTGCCCCCTTTCCAGGTGATAATTAATTCCAGGTGTTCAGATTCTGTCCTTAGTCTTCTTCTAGTGGAAATATATCCTAAAAAGTCTCCCAAAAGCAATGCACATACGTCATCTTAGTCAGAGGTTCCTTTTAATGGAGAAACACAGAAAATCTGAGCTCCTTTAAGGGCAGTTGACCATCAGCTGAATACGGACATGGCCCCTTTGTCTCAGCAGATCAATGAGTATGATGTGTGAGGAAAAGGTTATTTGTGGGCACGTCTTTACTGTACAACGATGATTTGAAACAGATTGCAGATAAATGGCTTATTCAGCTCAGTTTTCTGGCCAGAAAAAAAAGGCCAACTGAAGATTTATATCACAGTACATGGTGTGAAATCAACCTCTTAAGCTCATGTTTTGCTCTTATTACCACTCATGAATCAGACTATAATCCTTCAGGGAGCAACTCACTTCCAGCTCAAAATGGACAAAACCTGCTAACACCTCGAAACATTCATATTTGCAACTATTTCTCCAGCAGAAAGACATCGGAATCAACATAACATAATATGTTCCTAAAGTGAATAAAGAAAATCTGTTGATGTGGAGGAGGCAGACATACCTGTTGCTTTAGGTCTTGGTAGCCACGTATGTAGGACTGAATGATGATTGCGTTTTTCAGCCTTTTTCTTTCTTCCTAAAGCAGAAAAAAGAAGCAAAGCTTAAAAATAACACAACCATAATTCAACAGATGAAACGTTAGTATTATAATACTTATTTGAACAAATATAAAGTGACAGAACAGACAAATATGAGGATCCATTATTAGCTAAAAAGTTAGGAATTAACGAGTTACCAACATGAACTGTTTAAATGAGTCAAAGTTTTCATAAGAAATGTAAAGTTAAACTGTTACTTGAAGTGTCACAAAAAGTGTCAAGTATGACAGGCAGCGGAGATAACACTTACACATTAAATTTGTTCAAAATTTTCTGGAAAAATTCAACACAGTGATCGCTGTTTTTAAAAGTCTAAATCAAACAATACAAGCGTTAATGTAAGGAGTTACTTTCCATTTATTGTTGAATGTTTCTGGCGTAGCAACACACTGCACTGTCTGGTGACACATATTTGAATGAGGATTTTATAATGTTGAGATCTGTTTTTAAACCATAAATTGTGAGATGAACCTAAAATAATCTCTACGTTTTTCAAAATAAGTATCAGTGTTGGAATATTGCCACACATATATTTTTCTAACACACTACATCCTGGATTAAAAAGATCTTAATGTTTGGTTCTCTCATATATGTCATAAAAGATTACCTCTCTTTTCCGTCTTTCTTCTTGTGTACGATGCAACAAGGAGGCTTTTTCTTCCTGAGGCAAGATAAGTTAAACAATATAAAGGTAGTGTTTTATTACTGGTCTATTTTTCTGCAAAAAGCACAATCGCGTGAGTTTTGTTTTTGAGCAAATGTCTCCACGTTGTATTGATGCTTACCTTTTTACTCGCTCCTCCCAATGACACCTTGGGTCGTGTTTTGAAATCTCCCTCAAAGCTGAACATTTTTAGATGATTCCCAATGACTGATTCAGACTTTTTGATGAATTTCTAAAAGAGAAAACGAAACCAGGTCAGATTGAAATGCATCAAAACTTCTCTGACGACCCTGGACTAGGGCTCAAATATCGAAACAACCTTGTTTCATAGCACGTAAAGCCTTCACACAGCTACCGTTTTGATTCATGTGCTCAGTCAAGAACTTTAGTTATCAAAGAAATAGTTAGCAGTCTGACTTCACCTAGTTTCTCAAAGTGAGAAGTCTCAATTTGGCAGCAACAATAGTTAGCTAACTTAGCTACTGTAGCTCATGACTCAGCAGCTGTCAGGGTTTTTTAAGGGGGTGTATGACTTACGATACAACGTGTGAACCGAAACAATGCCAATATACAACAAATAATGATCAAACACAACAATATACAATAATATCCGTGTATTTAGCCTGATTTTGTTCGCGTTAGCACTGAAGCTAACTAGCCACCGGCTAAGAAGTCAGAGAGGCTAACTTTACGTGGGGATTCTTTCTACCCCCATGTTCTGTTTGACATCATTTAAATTTCAAAATAGACACCAAGAAACACCATATCTACAATCAATAACCTTCTTACCTTTAACTTGTAAAATACGAAGTACAACAGAAACACTGACACTGAGAAAGCCAATTGTCAAGTCTTCTTTTCCTCCACTCTGGAAATCATCACAACACAGAAACAGTTAACTTCTTCCGGTTCCTGCAAATCCCAAGCAGATGATTGGACAAAATCCACGTCAATTAAGCGTTAGCTCCGCCTTTCTAGTAGATAGATTGAGAAGCTTCTATGAATAAATGTGTGAACACAAGAATTGTATATTTTGCGGGGACAGGAAAGATCAATTTGTTGTAATTCATAATAAAGTTTTACGTGTTGAGAGGTCTTGGGTTGGATTTTGGTTACATTTGTGGACATACTCAAAAGTGATAGCTGCTCAACCATGTCCTGCCAACTTCAAAATGGTATCTTTATAAAGTAAACAATAAATCAGAGGAGAGCAGCAACTAGTTACATTTATAAGAATCACTTTTTTGGGGAATGGGAAATACTTGTTATTTTAAATTAAATATTACGAAGTACCATTTAATTTATGTCAAATTTCTAAATACTCTATACATTGACAATAGCTTCACTAATACAAAAACAAAAAAACAAATTTTAACCAAAAATGCAAACATAAACCTACAGTGTACGTTAAAGCATAACTTCTTGTTTCTCCACAAGCATTATAGTTCTAATGTTCTGTCTGATGTGCTATTTAGAGGTCAAGTGACTATAAGATCAACACCATATATTGTCATTAGACATATTTTAGCCTATTCATACTCATACATAGGCCTGTCACGATAACAAATTTTGCTGAGCGATTAATTGTCTAAAAAAATTATTGCGATAAACGATAATATTGTTTCAAGACCTTCTGACACTGATTTAATGGAAATGAATAATAATGCACGCTATTTCCTGCCATAGATAGATACACTTTATTTTCAAAAGAACACATAACACTGGAACTGATAAACTAAAACAAAACAACCAAAAACAAAAATAAAATGGATTCTCAGTCGCCATTAACAAAAAACTTACTTGAATAAGAAGTAAACAACATAAAGCCAAAGTGGAAATAAATACTGCAATCAACCAAAAGAGTGCAGATTATGAAGTCTGTATACTATATTGCCCTTCAGTAATCACTAGATTTAAATAGAGAAGACGGGCACATCCGACTACCTAATGCAGTAGTTCACACTACACGATTTTTTGCCCCCTATTTTCCCGTTAAGATAATTTTAGATCATTGGCCGTTCTAAGATTGTCGCTGGTCTGGACTTGTAGCTGGACACCACACAGCACGATCGAACCCGATCGAGCTGTTATACCTAGGATTTCTGCTGGCTAATGTGTCTCTCAGGTTTTGAAAATGGGCCGACAACTCGCATCGTGTGCACTGGACATTACACTAAGGAAATAGGAAGGGAAGGTCAGTGGAGAACACCGGAGTTGAGCCTTTTTTCATTCAGTGTCATCAAGAGAAAGAAAAAAAAAGGCAGGAAGAGACGATAAAGCCGATAATTAAAATGAGGTCGATAGGTTTAATTTATCGTGCGATTAATTGATTTATCGTTTATCGTGACAGGCCTACTTATACATTACCTATTATCTCAGTTTTATATAGAAAATATTTGTTTAAAAAATTGTTTCTCATGCTTAAAATGGGCTGTTTTTTCATTTTAGTCTTTAGAATACCAAAATTTGCACATAACTTTATTTTTGTGTGTCTGATTGCATCACTGCAAAATATCAAATCAGACTTTATGATCAGTTACTCAGTACTTAGGTGGCCTGTTTTTACCAAATACTTATTTACTCTTAGTTGAATAATTTCTTGGACTTCTTACTTTTACTATGTTGTAGTGCTATTCTTACTTGAGTGCGACTTTGGGGTATACTCTGCCCAGCTCTCGAGATTCATGCAATACTGCTAAAGTTATTGTGTCATTTCTAAATTATAACTCCTGAAAATGTTACAACTACATCTAAATTCCTCCACTTCGCATCAAATCAACAGATACAAGTTTGGTTGTGAGATATAGAAACCTTTATCTGAACTTGTGTTGCATAGAACAAAAACAAATAAATTCAAATTGTGAAACAAATTCTTCTTTATAAAAGTCAGTTCCAGTTATTTGTTGTGTAACCAGTCTATGTTGATTTAAGAGCCCAAATAAGTCACGAAAGGCCAAAATTAATATAATGTCTTATGTATAAGTCCCTTATTTATTTGCTTTAAAGGACCACATGTTTCAAAGATTCAGACCAATCTTGAACATAAGTCCTCATCGGATTTGTGTCTCTGTGTTGTTGTTCAACCCATCACTGAAAATTGATACCTGTTGTCTTTCTTATGCTTGGGTTTGTGGTTTTATGTACATTCCTGTGAATTTAGTTATCATCCTTTGTGCAATTTGTGTTCCACTTGTCCTTGCTTTGGTATTGCATTTTAGTTTCCATTTTGCCAAAGTTATGTGCTTTGTTTATCTGGGAAACATATCATTTATTTTTTTCATTAGATGCTCTTCAGTTGTTTTTTCTTTAACGCTCTTCTCTCCATCAGCTGTTATCTATCAAGTAAATAGTCCCACTGGCCTCCATTCTTGTGATCAACCTCACCAACATCAAAGCCTCTCAGTTTGATCTTTGCCAGATCCTCCTGTTCTCTTCTGTGTTTCTATTTGTTTCTACTACTGCATAAATATTCAAACCTGCATGAGCCATGAGACTTGCAGTTGTAGTTTTCGCAATAAATAAATAAAAATAAAGTTTTGCCTAAGGAGGGGTGCATTCAAATCCACACTTGAATCCACACATGGACAATTTCCACATTTTAAAGCCCTGTGTTTTTGTTCTTCCACTTCAAATTAGGCATCACTTTTGTAGAGCAGGGGTCTACAGTCTGTAAGGTCCAAAGAGCTGTTTTTAACATTTATCCCAAACTTTTTTCAGAGCTTCAACTGTCACATGATCTTTTGAAAAAAGAAATTCCTACTGTGTGAAATATGTTGTCATTTTTGATGGGTTTTAAAAATAAAAACCTTAGCAAAAAGAGGCTGGACACATTTCCTTCAATGGGATGTTGTTAATTGCAACGAAATAATGATTAAATAGTAGTAAGGTGACATTCTGTTGTGGAAATTCAATTCGAAATTGAATTTTCTGCATATCTATTTTTTTTAAATAGTTGTTGCTCTCTAATCACTTCTAGTCAAGATTTGGGGCGCTATTGTGAAAGATCCAACAAGCCACTTGCCTAAAAATCTAATAAAATGTAACGCTCCATGAATAAAAAGTAATAAATAAATAAACAAATACATTTTTAATGCAAGAAAATGCAAACAGTAAAATTATGTGAATATCTTGTTTCCTCATTGTTGTTGCCTTCAGCAATCTTTGGGTCATATTTGAGTTAGTTAGTTAGTTAGTTAGTTAGTTAGTTAGTTAGTTAGTTAGTTAGTTAGTTAGTTAGTTAGTTAGTTAGTTAGTTAGTTAGTTCATCACTGGGATTATTGGTTATAGTTGGACTGAGAAAAGGCTTTTAGTTTTTCTCCTGAAACCGGAAAATGTCAGCCAAAGAGGTGTGCTAAAAGAGAAGAGAGAGAGAGAGAGAGAGAGAGAGAGAGAGATTAAATGAAAATGATTACCAGTTAATGTTTCCAAAACATTTCATAAATGTATCCATTTTGGGGCCAGTTGGGGCGAACATATTTATTGCATTAAAAGAGACAGAGCAGCTCCCACTTAATTCAGCACAGGTAATTAATATATAAACTCCTCCGATTTGTCACGTTGATTTGTATTTTAGTTAATTGTGGACGTAATTACGGGGCAAATTAACAGCTTTCAGGAAAGAAAAAGGCTTCTGCAGGTCCGACTCCATCTTGGGCCGCCTTATTAATTTCTCTCTCGTTTAAAGATGTGATGAAAAGGGGCGATAAATCTGGGTGATCGGTCGGGGCCAATAGTAAATGGCCCCATATTTCACCGCTGCCTTAATAGAAATATTCATGCGGGGGCCCTTAATGAAATTAAACCTGTGTGCCGATGAAGACTCGGGCTGGTAAATGAGGCTGGAACAATGCGTTTAACTTAATTTTCTGCTTCGTTTCTTTATGAAAACATCCAGTGTTGCAGATTTAACCACAGAGCTCCCAGTTCGTTTTAATTCTTCCAAAGTGCCCAAAATCTACTTGAAAACAAGGAAAACTTAATCTGAATGCAATAGCTGAAAACACAATAGTCATTTTCGACATAAGTTAAATTATTAAATTTAAACACCTTCATGCAAGAT
>NW_006800010.1:1773308-1777173 GCF_000485575.1 Poecilia formosa | reverse complement strand
TATCTATCTATCTATCTATCTATCTATCTATCTATCTATCTATCTATCTATCTATCTATCTATCTATCTATCTATCTATCTATCTATCTATCTATACACAGTCATTTTGTTTCTGTGTATCAGAAATTTAGCAAAAATCTTTTTTATTCTAATTTTGTTGCCTGACATTTTGTTCACAATATTTACAAATGCACAATTAACAGTTTGCTGATAATGTTTGGATTTATTGCACATGCTGTACATCTGCCAGCTTCTGACTGTGGGAGTGACAGAAGGAGGGCTTTTACTTAAATTTCCCTGTTGGCCTCTAGTGCAGACACATTGTTTCCATTCCTCTCATGTGTTGACGTTCTTCACATTATAGAAATTAAAGAAGTTGGGGCAGACAACCTTAAGCATAAACATTTATAGGTGTCATTAACAAAGAGTCTGATTTGATCAGTTTTAACGGAAAGAGAAGACTTATGATAAAATGACTTTTAATAAAGGTAAAAAAATTAAAAAATACAGACGAACAACAAATAAACAAAAACAGACCTCCCACACACACAAGTGGTGGAAATATACTTTTTTTTTTTCTTTTTTTTTGGCTGTTCTGGACTTTCCGTTTACGAACAAGAACAATCATTTAAAATATAGTTGATACTTTTTTTTTTTCTTTTTTTTTTCTCACACACCGCTCCCCGCTCTCTTTAAAGGCGTTGTGCTGGACCTGCTCTGAAGGAAGGCATAGATGACCAAGTACAGACAAAGCAAATCAAATCACAATGTGGGGGCAGCAGGCAAAGACCTGAACAATCACCCTGGGAGTATCGCAAATTATGATTAGAACAAAAATTGTTTCCAGAAGGTTGAAAGACAGGATGTATGAAAGCCACTGAATATCTGCCTCCAATATCAATAACATGACACCACTTGCGTTTCCGTTTTTTTTTTTTGTTTTGTTTTTTTTTTACTAATTCGTGTCTAATTTAAAAATAATCTATTCTAAATATATCAGATCAGTATTTTCTAATGCATAATTGATCTAAACCGAAATTAAATGCAGCACTTGCTTACTTGAACTTCAACTGAGGAAACTAAGATGAAGAACAAATGTCTAATAATGACTAAATAGCTACCATATTGAAAGGCCTTTTGAACCCTTCACCGCCAACCTTTACGGATTAAATTTTAGAAAGAAAAAATACTGAGTCGAAGTCAATCAATTTTTTTTATTATAAAACTTGTCTTATTTTATTTTTTTATTAATATAAAAAGGCTGCGTCAAACATTTAACAGCACTGTAAGTTCTGAAGAATTTCAGATTTATTGCGTTGTTTTATTTAACCATTTCATTAGAAGAGGATTTTTCTGAACTCCATTGGCCACAGGTATATCTGTTCAAATTTGAACATCAAATCAACATGTGATTTATTATTAATTGTTCACCCAATGTGAGCATAATTAAAGTTGTTGCTTGTCTGAATTCTATCCGACGCACTAAAATGGCTGTACTATGGTTATCTGAAGGACTAGTAGAACTAAATAATAATAGTAATAAAAATAGTTTATTATATTTAAAAACACACACACGCACACATACAAATTCACTATTGGAAAAAGTCATGACTGATTTTATTTTAAATCAGCATTTTATTTTTTATTTTTTCGCTGCCATTAAGCCAATCGTGGCGTAAATATTGTTGCCATCATCTTGGTGCGCGGTCATTAGGGCAGGAGGCGGTGTTGAGTCCGCTGAGTGCATCCGGTGGGACAGCCCCCTGACTCATGCTGCACCAATCGCCTCCATCTGACCGGGATTAAGTGTCAAACAGCGCTCTTCTCTCACACTTCGGAGGACACCATCAACTTCTGAAAGGTGAGGAAAGCAGGGTTGATTTCTTCTCCAGTTCAGCGGCTGCAGAGGCTACCAGGACGCGCACCGGCCGACCCGATGGAGAAATCCAAAAACTTTCGCATCGACGCGCTTCTGGCAGTCGATACGCCAAAGGCGCAGACTTCACCGCTGGCACTTGTGACTTCCCTGTCCTCTTCCTCCGCATCTTCCTCCTCCATCCCGTCGTCCGGGAGCGGAGCTGCCCCGGACCTCACGGCAGCCGCCGAATCGTTACGCGCCGAGACGCCGCCGTCTCCGCCGAGGATTTCCACCTGCGGGCTGATTCCCAAGCCGGGGTTCCTGAACAGCGCGCACGGCATGGTGGGACTACACCCGCAGAGCAGCGCGGGGATCCCGGCGCAGGCTCTCTACGGCCATCCCATGTACACATACTCCGCCGCTGCGCTGACGGGCCAACACCCCGCACTGTCCTACTCCTATCCGCACGGCTCGCATCACCACCACACCAGCGACCCCATTAAACTGACAGCCAGCACCTTCCAGCTGGACCACTGGCTGCGAGTGTCCACAGCTGGGATGATGCTGCCAAAGATGTCCGATTTTAATGGTGAGTTGCAGAACTTTCTCACCCTTCCTCTCTGTTTAGGATTATAACGGAAAAGTTTTTGTTTTTTTTAATTTTATTTACATGTTAAGTTTAAAACTATAACATGTAAATAAATAAATAAATAACACATTGAAAGAAAAAAATAAAACTTTAATAGTACAGTTAAAGCAAAATGCCAAAAATAAGGTTCAGAGGAATGTGCAAACTGCTGTGCCAAATAAAAATAGAACTTTCAGTGGAAATAAGGAGGAGGAGTAGTAGAAATTATAAATGCTGAATTTGTTTCATTCTATTTACTAAAATATAACAAAGAAAAAAATATTTTGCGTAATAAGATGCGTTAAAACAGCAGGCACATCTTTTTTTTTTAATTATACAAGTTTATTTTTGAAATATCAAGGCTCACATTTCCCACCAGACTGCATGGCCTCGACGCGGAGGCTGTCATGCAGCGTTGGTTTTTCTGCAGAGGAACTAAAATGGACAGATAATGGACAGTGGGGGAAAGTGGCAGAGGAGTGTGAAAGCCACAGCCGACATGCGATCTGCTCAGCAGATATACTGGCTTTTTTGTTTCTGCTCACTTTAGCGGATTTGTTAAAAAAAATAAGAGGGCAGAAAGTTTGTCTGCGTTCATGTGTGGATCATTTTTGACCGCATAGAATCTCATTTTAAGAACTGGACTCAATATCAACAGCATAAGCATCTGTCAAGAACGTACATTTCTACAATGAGACCAATTTAATTATTATAAAGGACTATTACACAGAAAACAACGCATCTTTGTTCATTGTCTTTGTCTTGCAGCTCAGACGCAGTCAAACCTGCTCGGAAAGTGCAGAAGACCCAGGACAGCGTTCACCAGTCAGCAGCTGCTGGAGCTGGAGCATCAGTTCAAACTGAACAAGTATCTGTCGCGACCAAAGCGCTTCGAGGTAGCCACGTCGCTCATGCTCACCGAAACTCAGGTATAACTCAGTCCTGCGCATTTTATTTAGCGTATTGCGTGATACACAAGGCAAACAACTTGGAAATGAGGACCTGCCTTTGCTCTCAGAAATAAAATATTACACACCACAACACTTGAAAACGTACAGGCCAACAGTTTTCTTTTTAAGTTTATGCATTCAATTTATTGAATTGAATGCACAATTCAATTCAGTTTATTGAATTCAATTTATTGACTGCACACTGAAAGCAGAACTCTTTCTTTCTATATACACTTCTAAAGCAGTTGATCACATAGTAACAATTCAACTCGTTCAATTCCAGTTTACAACAGTTTTAGCAAAATTTGTTGTATTAAAAATTTCAGTGGAATTAAATCAAACTAAATTAATTTAATTCAGTTTTGATTGATCAAATAAACAAATTAATTATTTGGTTTAGAATTCGCTTGGAATTTAGATACAACAGAC
>NW_006800010.1:1720432-1773168 GCF_000485575.1 Poecilia formosa | reverse complement strand
ATTTCTCAATTCAGAATTGTCTTCATTAAGATAAAAAGCTGCACGTTCAGACTGATTAATGCCAAATGCATTTCATTAGACACCAAATATACACGTTCACAGCTGGAGTCACCCTCACTGTTTCTTTCACTAAATTATGCTTGTCTCCCATGTTAAAAAAGAAAAAGAAACAAGAAAAGTACTTGGTTTCTGATTGAGGCATGAAAAGCTACAAAATTTGCAATGAACATATTGCATGTGAACACTTTCCCTGGCAACTGTAGCTAAGAAGAGCTGCCAAGGAAGCTGTGTGTTGTTCAAGCCAACCTGTAAGGTGTAGCTTGCTGACAAGTGTAACTGTAGCATAGTCATTGTTGAGAAAATAGTTCAAGACGAACACAGACCTTTAAAATCTATTTTAAAACTATGCAAGCATTGTGTTAAACTTTTTCCCTGAAAAACTACAGCTGGATATGTTATTGATAGGCAACGACTGCGACAAGGTTACAAAGCTCATCTTGCCTGTATGTTTAACTTTAGCATTAAGCTGAAAGCAAAATTCTCAATCCATTTAATGCTCTATGTGACATTGCTGGGGCGTAAGCAGCTCCTTCAGTAGCAAACTGATAGACCCACTTAAAGGAAGGAAAGATACGGCAGGTCATTCATACAAACTGCAGTCAGACTGTATAACTTACAACTTGTTGGTAAATTAGTACTTCCTGCTACCACTAATGTCTCTGTTACAACTCATCTATGCAATTATTATTGCATTGGCATTGTACCATATTTCATAAGTCATATCTCATACATTATTTTAATAGGTGCAATAAAAAAGGTTTTATTATTTTTTATATACATTGTGCAAAGTGTTTAGTTTCTTTTAGATTGTTTTTCATTGTGATTGTTTATTATTTGTAATTTTGTTGTTGTGATGTCAATTTCCCCCAGTGTGGGATTGATAAAGTGTATGTATTTATTGTTTAGCACTGTTACTATAAAGAGGATGCAAACTTTTAAATTCTACTTTATCAGAAATAAACTTCTCCTTAGAACTACAACTAAGAAGCGCTGTTCATTTACAATGACCTCCTCGAAGTAAATTTAGTTCACTGGAAATTTGGCTTTAGCACTAGCGCTGTTGCTAAGCTAGCTAAGGCTGGATGAAAATTTTAATTCTTGCTCCAACACAAAATTACCTCAACTAAAAATCTTGTTAACCTTCATTTCAGTCAATTAATTCAATTATAAACTTAAATTAGCAAATGACAGTTACAGCTAATTAAACCAACACCTGCAGTTAAGTGATAATGAAAAGGTTTGAAACGAGTTTGTTACCAAAGCAGAAGCTTATGTTTAAATGTAACAGTTATTGAACGTTTTATTCACATACCAATGTACTCAATTTGAATTTAGGTACATAATTTCAATAACTAATATTTATGACTTTTAACCAACAGTTGTATGGTAGACGGCTTTATACCAACATCTTTTCAACTTTAAACCACATTTACAATTGGTTTATAAGATAATGGAATCTTTTCATCAAATTGAAAGATGGCACTATGCATTTTACAGTAACTATACTAAGAAAAGCCCAGTTTATAATGGCTTTACTCAGTGACTATTATAATTTTTAAAAGCACAAAAACAGAGTAAATTACATTTGGGCATTGTTTTAGTTGTCTAAAAAAACTAAGTGTTTCAATCTAATTAATGAAAAACTATTTACACACAGTTTTTGTGTACATTTTAATCAGCACATTTGACTAGACATCATGTGAGATTCAACAGACAATTCATCAACTACTAAACATAATTAATTACATTTATTTTAAGCTACATAACTACGATAATTTTACTCATATGTCTCCAAAAACAATAAGTATACATCTGTTTGTTGCTATGGCAAAAACATTAGTGTCGTTAAGAAGTTTAACTTTCCTCCAAGTTTGATGTTAGCATTAACACTTTTGACAGCTGAAGCGGGATACAGAAATTATTTTTTGCTAAGAGCACAGCCTATCTAAACCAGAGGTTTGAACAATACTTAACCTTTTGTATTATACTTTCATATTAACAATCATATTAACTTATTAGCCTAACTGTCCCTTGATAAACACAGCACATGAAAAACAAGAATAACTTCACTGATCAAATTGTTAAGGTAATATTTGGTACCAAAAAACACCCCAAATAAAATAACAACAAAAAAATGAACAAGCCTTAATGCTGTTAGAATTGAGCATTATTACATTATAAAGTCAAATGTTCAATTGAGAGTTAAATAATTTTGATGACTTATACACCTTAAGAGTAGAGCAGATAAAAATATAGCCTGAACAAATGTTTTATCACCTTTAACTTCCCAATTTCACTTGGATGGATGGATGGATGGATGGATGGATGGATGGATGGATGGATGGATGGATGGATTGTCTTCTCTATTGCATTAGATTTTGCTCACATACAAGAAATTATCCAAGTTTCTATTTTGTCAAATACAGCAGCATTACTAAAACAGCCACCAGGGTTAGCCCGTTCTTTAGCATTGCTGTGTTTAATACAGTGCTGACGTGGTGCCTTTATAAAGCTCTTAAAAGGACGGCTAAATGGGGACCATTTTTAACTTTGGAATGGCACACCAAAACCAATAACCATGAAGAAATTTAAGAAATTTTAATATGCCGTAGTCATAAATCCAGATGAGTCAAGTTGTTGTCAATTGGAGTTTTAAAAAATGTGTTTCTATTGTTTATTTTGGCTCATTTTAATTGTTTTATATTATTTGGGTTTAGAAAAGTGCCCACCAGCACCCCCGTGGTGGAATCTCAGATTACTGACACTGTAGGATGATCCTTAAACCCCAGATTAAATATAAGAACCGAAAGAGGCCAGTTGAATCAGCTCATTGTGATTTTGATTTATTGATTAATATAATGTTAAGTAAATTTAAAAAAAAATACAATGAATCAGATTTTGAAAGTTTTTGTGACAATCCCCCGGGACACTAAGCTCAGCAAGGGCAGTGTTAGGTGGATTGATGACTTTTACTCACATTTTACTCACAGTTATTAAGTTTTTATACTGTTTTGAGCAGTAAAGGTTAAAAACAAGTGACACAACCAGATGGGTAATTATAATATTTTTAAAGAGCAACATTTGGAAGAAAGAATAAACATAAAACGATATAAAATGATTAACACTGTACCCTGCAAACATTATGGTTAGCCAACGCTTGCTTTAACCTAGAAAGAATAACTTAGATATTTGACATTTTGGCTTATATTTTAAGTTTATTTAAGTAATTATTGGTAGTCCTGTATGATGAACTCTAATCACATTCGAACTATTTTAGGCATCTATAGCCATCTTTACAGCCTTGTGTTTTTTAAATAATTTTACAGCTGCTAAACAGTTCAGCTGGACAAACTTGAGATAAAATGGTATAATTTTTGAATGTTATGTAATTTTGTAGATTTTATAAAGAAGTCCATTAAATGGTGTTTTTTTTCTTTCAACCTGAAAAATGTAACTGCTTAGAGGAAAGACCTTTGTTTGCTACATTTGGGATCCCTTTTTGATAATATACACAAAGGAGTGACATTTAAAAATAAGACCTGCTTTTAAATGTGATTATTTTCATTTTTTAATAGTTATTATAAGATGAACTGTTTTCACCTACAATCTCGCTACGCGGATGTGGAAACGATGGTGACGAGTGCTATTTTTTTGTTGTCTCAATTTCATTTAGTGGAGAAATAAGTTAGTTTTTATTAGCGTTGAAATTGACTAAAACACTATTACAAAGAGAAGTGACGTGAAATAAGAAATAAATGGAAAACTATAAAAAGACCCCGACAACAATTATGTCCAATAACCTTTTTGACGCTTCTGTCAGTTGAATTATCGACTCCTCTTCTCCTCAGGTGAAAATCTGGTTCCAGAACAGACGCATGAAATGGAAGAGGAGCAAAAAGGCCAAAGAGCAGGCCGCCCAGGAGGCCGAGAAGCAGAAAGGCACCAACAAGAGCGGCCAGGAGAAATCAGACGGACTTGAACAGTCAGATTATCACAGCAAGACGGACTCAAAAAACGGCAGAATAAGAGACTTCAGAGACAGCGACGACGACGAAGGCGACAGTTTCTTGTACAACTCGTCGGACTGCTCTTCGGACGAGGAGCGCAATCACAACAGCGACGCCAGTCCGCAGGCTTAACTGAGCTGACCTTCAGCTGACTGACTTTGGGAAGTTTCACTGTATAAAAAAAAAAAGAAAGAAAGAAAAGAAAAATAATGCAGTTGCATGTAATCCAAGAATTTTCCTGAACGAAATTCGCAAAAAAAAAAAAAAAAAAAAAAAAAAAAAAAAAATGAAGCTGATGTTTAAACAAGAAGAAGCAATAAATCAGAAGACCTGCATTTTATTTAGGCTATGCTCATTGCGCACCCACATAAAGACACTGCATGAAGCCTGGAGTGGGTCAGAATTGGTGAAATTCTGCGGTTTGTCCGGGAAAAGAGGCCATAAAACAAAATTATTCACAGCAATATCACAAATGAAACGGAAAATTATTTTTCTATAATGTATTTATACAATAAATTGCTCATAGAAAAAAAATGCATGCCAATAATAATTGTTTGACCTTCATCTCCCTGCAAATAATGTAAAATAGAATGTTCTTTTTAACTTAAAATTAAAATCAGGTAATGTTTCGGCGTATTCTTTTTTTTTTCCTCCTTCTTTTCGGAAACACAGAGGCTCATTCATGATTTACAGGGAGTGTTTGAGTCCTGTGTCCCCTCTCTTTGCTCTGACAGCTCGGGTCATGGGAATCACTGTTAATAGCGCTGTCGGATCTGTGCAAACGGGCAGTGAGAGCAAACAGCGAGCAGGCAGTCAGACAGAGGAAACATTTCACACCACACCGACAATAGGCTCGTATTAATACGCCCTTTAAAAAGCAGGGGAACATGGATGCTGCTGGATAGTTTCATGTAAACTGGAGATTTTAATTAATATGGGTAGCTATAATCTGTAATATCGGTTTGAAACTTAGTTTGTAAAAGTAAGAAATTAAAAAAACAAAACAAAACAAAACAAAAAACATGCGTGTCCAATTTAAAGAAATGATCCAGTGACCTCATATTGGTAGAAAACAAATGGAGATTGACGTCAATATAAGCATTTCTTAAAACGTGCACAGAAGAGAGAAAGAGATCATTTTGCGTGCGTGCATTTGGGTCGATGACGTCACAAGAGGCATAAGAATCGCTGATCAGGCAATATTAAGAATATTTATAGCACAGGAGTTACTATTATTAAGTAGTAAAGGGTTCAACTTTACATGTTAGTGCTAGAGTTTGACTCTTGTCACAACAACGCAATGATGGAGAACAGCCTGAACAAAAAAGCTGACGCTAACACTAACTACCGCAGGAAACAAGTAAACACGTCTAAATGTGTTGCTAAATCAGGAATTTGAGCATGAATGTGATTATAATAGGGGGGAAAAAAACACTTAAAAGAATTGATGACAACAAATGTGGTCAGATACCATTTGTGATGTCACCAGAGGCATGAAGGAGTGTTTTTGGAAGTGTGATTTTTAGCTTCATTTAATGGTGATTTACAACTAAACAAAATAAATGACCTGACCATGATGTTGCTTCATTGATAATAAATTATCCCTAAAGAGAGTGTAGTTGATTTCACAAAAACAAAATCTAGCATGCAGGTTCAAAATATGAGTCTTTTACTTTAGCAATGTTATTGTCTGAAAGGGTTCATTTTAGACTTTTGTCAACTTTTAATACGACTTTACAGTGAGCTCCTGATATGTTGGTGCAATGCGGCAGACTGAAAATATTTTGTGTTCCTGCAGCGATCACTGTTAATCGACAGCAACACCCGAGAGATTTTTGGACCATTTATACCAGGTTTACAAAGTAATCTGTTGGCTATCTGTAGCTGTTTGCTTTAGCAGGCTAACTTAAAGTTCAACTTAGGGTCAGCAGGTAAAAATCAAGCTGTAGTGAGCTTACAGATCTATTTTTAACAGTGCTTCTCTAAAATTGTGCTCAAAAAAATAATTGCACTAAACATTGATGCATACACTACTGTCTTCATTACCCCTAAACTTGAATTTTGTCACAGTATAACAACTTTGATGTATTTTATTCATTGACACAATTTTGGGGATAATTGTGAAGAAGAAGGAGAAAACATTTTTTAAATTATATAAATATGTTTGTGCTTCAAGTTTTCTGTAGGATTTCTTGAGGGATTTAACTGTATTTTCCATTAACATGTACCAGCTTTGACTTCAATGCCGAAAAACACCCATCCTCACAACATGATGGTGCCACCACTGTGCTTTACAGTAGGAAAGATGTGTCCAGGATTATTTAGAGCAAAATTCTTTGCAGTAATTTTGTGACTTCTTAAGTCAACTGTTGTATGTTTGTTTAAATTAGGGGTACCAAAATAAATCTGGTCTGAAAACTATAAATTCTTCTTTATTTGTGAAGAACTTTCAAAATAATAGTTTTAATGTCCTTTAACCACATCACAATAAAAAAATTTGAAAGGGTGTAAATATTTTACCTTTTAATATATATTTTTTTAACATTGTGTACATCACTGAATGTTTGGCTTTAAATGGGAAAAAGTTCGACCTCCTATCAGCAGCAGTCTACTTCATGAACTGACAAACACTTGATCTGGTTGACCTGGCCTGATGCTGACCCCCAAGCTGCCCGCTCTACGCCTTTAGAATAATACAGGCATCAACAGAGCTAATTTATAGGAGCAAGTATCAAATGTAACAGAATGACTCTGCTATGCAAACCATGTGGGAAATATACTGGTGTCAGCAGACGAACAGGACAGGCCATATTCAGCGTCCCCGAGTCAATTTATCAGGGCGTGTAAACACTGAAGAGCAACGCCACAACCTCTTAATGTTCAGGTCAAAACACACAGGAAAGGGGAAAAAGTCTACAAAGCACACAGTTAAGGTTCAGTTGAGTTTTAAATGTAAAAATGTTTTTTTTTGCTAGGAATAAAAATAATACACACAAAAAAGTCAAACTCTGATCGTACAGTACCTGTATAATATGATTTTCACAAAAAGTTAATTGGAGAAAAACTATTATGCTTCTTTTTAACCCTCCCGCGGTCTTAAGAGATGGGGTCAGTTGGACCCCAGAAGCTTTTCAGGTTTTTTTTGTGTGTGTGTGGTTTTGGGAATTGATGGTCTGACGGGACACCCCTCCCCCAACTGTTTACCTGCTGTCTGACCGTGACATCTGCTGCGCTCCTCCAGAGTGTCGGAGGGCTAAACAAATTTACAAAGATAGACTCTGTTTGTGTATGTTGCAGATGGAAACAAAACATTTTTGTTCTTACATACACAAATCAGAGAATGCAAAATGTTTTAGTTGGTTGTCGTAGATCACCAAAGGTGGCTTTCAGCCCTGTATTTCAACATTGAGTGATTTTAGGTGTTTCTTTGTGGATTTATTTCAGCCCAACAAGCTTTTAATGCCACAAACTTTGGGTCTGTTTTACAGTTTGAGCTTGGTGTCTTTAGTTTCCATAGCCTTGGTGGCGACCTGAGCACGCTCCCGCAGCAACGCGGCATGCTCAGCCGGTCCCTGAGACTGGGAGTTCTTCAGGAGGAAGTGACTGATGAAAAGCTTCAAGCCGTCTCGCAGCAATCCCAGTTTAGCAATTCCTGAAATCCTGGTGAGATGGAGAAACGAGATATTTCTTATCAGACTTTACAAAAATGTCAAAGTGTAATTAACAGTTATTTTACATGACCTTTCAGGTGGGGGTCATTTGATTTTTTTTTTTTTGTATCACTACAAAGAACATTAGAAACATTTTATCATGATACAAACCAAACATTCAATAGATCTTACTGAAATTTGATGTGATACACCAACACAAAACATAGCATAGTTTCAAAAAGTAAATAAAATAAAATAAGGTCAAATAAATAAATGAATAAAAATCTATTAAGTGTGGCATACTGTAATTTTGTAACCTGTAACAACTTAAACGTTTACTGCTTATTTGATACAAGTCTGGAAAAGAAAGAACCTCACCTCCCAAATATGCTGGCTATCTCCTCTGGCTCAGTTTCTTTCAGTAGTTTCGTCAGGACCTGACGTAAGAAACGGACCTTGGACTTATCTAATTCCCCAAACTCTATCACCTAATGACGCAAAGAAAGGGAAATAAGCACACAAGATATGTCTTACTCGATTTATGACAGGACATAGTGGCACAAAATGAATGACTCACTTTGAGGATGGAGAGTGAGAGGCATTTCTTCCGAAGAAAGTGAGTCACCAACTGGACCAGATTGGTAAATGCACAGCTGGGAAGGTTTGACAGCTCTTTGAACTTGTCCCATAAGCAGAACTGGAACGTCATCTAGGAAAGTAACAGTTCCTGTTTAGTACAAGGACAATCCAGTAAAGGAGGGGGAGGGGCAGTCTGCACATAAAGTCATCCCTTTGTTACTTTACAATTTGCTTTTTAAAAGCCAGACTTGTCTTAATCTTTTAAATCAACATACTGGATGCTCTTTCATTACTGCCCTGACGTTTTCCAGACAAATATGGTTTGCTAGGAAATTCACAAAGCAGTTTGAGGTATAAGCAAATGTTGCAACTGCTTTGGGCCTCTTGCAAAACATTTGGGCTCCAAAAACAGATTTAGTGGTTTTGTACAAACTTTTCTGACTATGAAAAGAGTCATATGCATAGTTTGGTTTCTACTGGCCAACGGTCAATTTCTACAATACTGGGGAAAGTCTCGTACCTGCTTTGACACTTGTAACTTTCTATAATCTGCTCACACTATACTGCCTGCACCTTTTGGTGACTCAGTCAATATTATTTACCAGTAATTTAGAGTTTTTTGGGTTTTTTTTGCTTAATCGGAAGGTGGTAATTTCTCAACTTTCACAAGACCTGACAGTGATCAGAACCACAAGAAACTGAAGCAGGATGGAATTTAAAAAGTTCAGAAAATAATACACAATAAAATTGTTACACATTACTTTTTAGAGGTTTTGCCATTATTTACCTTCAAATTCCAGTAAAATATTTGATTACCAGGACTAAATAAACTGAAACTCAATAGTCAGAATCAAACTGAGTCCAGAAAGAAGGGAAACAATAAAGACAACATTTTAAAAATTGCAAGAAAATGAAAAAGAACTACTACAATGTTGTCTGTTTCTCCTTGACATTTTCTCTAATGTTCATTTCTCTTTTAATGAAATGTCTTCAGAAATGTTACTTAAAAAACACAAAGTTTAATTTCTTATGTATATATGGAAGTTCATCCTGATTTATGTCCCTGGGGGCACCCCATGCAAGGTCTTCATTTTGTATCCAAGAACATATCTTCCATGATTTATGCTGAATTCTTTATTGGCGTGCCAAACATCGAACAACTTCCCTCAGTTTATTTGCAAGTCATTTGAGGCAAAAGGTTAACTCTCACAAGCAGTAAGTGACTGCATCTCCATCCAGCTTACATGTGAAGAGCAAACAGTCCCAGCAGCTCCAGTTAAAGCTCTTTGATCAGGACAATGGCCACTGGTCTCTGATATGAGCTGCTGGCTACCACGGCAGTAGTGCAGGTGATCTCGCAGCCCCAATGTTTGCACTCAAATCAGGAGCGAGAGGTGTGAGGGTCTCCCACACTGCCGAGGTGAACTGAAGGCCGCAATTAAATCGCACACCAACGCACACTGGGTGGTCATTTATATGTGTAACTAATTATTTATAGATCACTTTTCATACATTCAAATCTACCCACAAGGTAATTAACTAAATAGTCATTGTAATTAGAAAACAAAATAATTTATTAAGAATATTATTTTACAAATAAAATACAATTTTAATGCAGAGTTCCAGTTAATTAATGTCTAACTACCATTTTTTTTCAATGTGTACATTACTTCATCTGATACAGTTTAAACTGTAAAAAAAATAGTGTCTCAAACTGTTATATAATGCATAACTGTGCATCTAACATGGATTACGGGGTTTGCATTATTTGTACCTGGAAGCGTCGATCTTGGGAGCAGAATTTCTCTCCTAGGACGGCGTAAAATGCGTTGAAGGTTTTCTCCTGCAGGCAGCAGTCCATCAGAACATGGACGATCTCTCTCTCCTGCTTGTCCTTCAGACCCATTCTTCACCAAGAAAAAAAAACACAAAGAGTTCTAGCATGAAGTGAGACAAACTACTGAAAATAGTAAATTATGATTCTTTTGGAGAATTGAACCCAATGAAAGGACAATTATGTGGGCCAAAACAAACCTCAACAACTTCTCGAAAGCATCCAGGTAGTCCTCGCTGGTCATAAGGACACAGAAGATGTTTCTCCTGACCTCAGTGTTCATCCTCTGCTTCCTGGCCAGCTCTAACACTTTCTGGCTGAACTGAAGGAGATGGAAAACAGTAAAAGGGAGAAAAGAAATTAGCATTGTATGTTTGGGTTTGTTTATGTGTTTGGCTTCAACACAGGATTGTAAACATGAGGTCCAGCTCAACAGTGTTTGGCATCCTTCTCAAATGCAAATGTAAAATTTTATTATATTGAATTGCACCGAGTAAACTGTTACGTTTGTGTAGGTCTGTGATAGAACACATTTAATTAGGATTTCCACCTCTGGCTGGTTTGTTATTTTTATATATTTGCAAGAATGGGAAGATTTATTGTTTCTTTTTATACTTAGCAAAAATGTTCAATAATATTAAAACAGAATGTACAGTAAAAAAGGAACTTCTTCCACCTAAATTTTCCAATTAAAAAGCCTCATCATAATCATAAGAAATACACATATTTTTAGTAACTATAAAGGAATTTCTAGGCATTTACCAACAACTTCTCTTTATTTTTGTACTTTTGTTTTGTACTATTCTCTAGGCTTTTGTCTTTCTGTCTTAACATTCTTTTTTAAATAAATATGTCTTTAGAAATAGACTAAATAAAATATTACATGTTAAAAATCCTACCTCAATCTAATTTGATACAATTAGACTTACTGTTGAAAATAAAAAAGAAATAGAACAGTGCCTTATTATTACCAGCAAATCCAATTTGAGAGCATTTGAGCTGTATTGGCATATGGATTTCAGATTTCTGATATTCAGGATATTCCTATCATAGAGAAGAAGTTTTGAATTTGAGTAGTGCCCACATCACAATAAGGTTTAAACTGGTATATTATGGGCAGGGAACAACAGAACTGGTAGAGAATTTTAATTATTCAATTCTAATTTCAGAATAACATCTGGTCATTTTTAACTGAACGTGAAGCCAATGTATAGTATTAGGTTGACTTTCTGGACTCTGAGCTGATACATGTTATATCACCTTACCGTGCCAAGCAAAAGTATTTACAACTCTTGAATTTATCCACATCACTTCACATAGCGATCAAAATGTTAATGGATTTTACCAGACTTCTTAAGTTACAAACAATAACAAAGTGGTACATAACTGTATAAAGATGAACGAGTAGGATATGCATTATTAAATTTTTTTTAATAAATAAAAATCCAGGTGTACTTTGTAGCTTGAGTGATTTAATCGGTAAATAGTACAATACTGTTCTGTAAAGGCCTCAGAAGTTTGTTAAATGGCGATGCAGAGGAAGTAAGCAGATGGTACTAGAAACCATATGAAAACATTGTTATAGATTTGAGTTAAGTTATTCCCGTCATTCACATAATATTTCATGGTTCTGTTAATCTACCTGTCCCTCAGCAGCACGCTGCTTTGAGGTTGTGTCATCCTGCTTGCTGATCATCGGCGCTCCACTCCACGACGAGCCAACGATCCACCAGCGGCCCACCTGCTCCGCTTTCAGGATGTTCTCCAGAGACACCCTCAGTTTCAGGTCACTGCCTGCAGCACTGCTGCGGATCTGGGGATCAAACATTCACCAGCAAGTAACATTAAATTCATCTTAAAGGATTACAATAAAAAAGATCCCACAAAACAGGTAGGAATTTTAATAGTTTCCAAAAAGTCACGATGAATGTAACAACAGCACTGATGACCGAGAATATGAAAGTTGGACTCTGGTGCCACCTGCTGGTAACATAAAATACTGCAAGTGAAACAATTAAAAAGATTGCACTAAGGAAAACTGAGGAAGTAGACTGAAATATTTTACAGATCTAGATAAGTATGGAAAAACAGAGTACAGAAACATGTTTAGATTTCCAAACTTTGTTCTCTAGGGCATTCTCTGACAGGTGTATTCATCTGTCCATCCATTTCATACCAACAGTTTGTGTTGATGCCTATTAAACTTCTGTTTATATTTTTAAAAATTGGAAAAAATGAAATCTAAAGACAACCCTGCCAACCTGACAGCAGATTCACCGACGTCAGCCCGACCTACCAGGGTCCTCTGCAGCTTCCTCAGTCTCTCCACAGGCTCCGGATCGTACCCTGGGATCTTCCTCATGTCGTTGTTCTTTAAAGCCAACATGGTTTCCAGCATGAATCGCACCTGGAGATAAAGTAACGAGTCTTTTAGCAGCCTTCTAGGTTTAGAACATAAAAACAAAATTAATGTAAAAATGCAATGATCAACTTAAGCAAAACTGATGTTGTGAAAGTGAGTTTTGTGTGAAGGTAAATCATTTCGCACGGCCTACCCTGGTTTGATCCTTGAACTTTGCTCCAATGTCACTGGCCTTGCGCTGAGCGTCAGAGATGAGCTCCTTGAGAGCGAGCGCGTCGTCCTTCCTCAGGGCAAAGCCGACGTTCCTCAGCACAAACAGAACCAACTCGATGTCCTTCTCTGAGAAAGTTCCCACCAGTAGCTTCAGGATGTCAAAAATGAGGACAGAATGCACCACCTGGAAGTTGTAGAGGTGAGCGACGATGGCGACGAGGTTGTCGCACTCTTTGTCCTCGCTGGAGTTCTTGTAGACCTCGTCAAACCTCCGCACGACTGTCTCGAGAAAATGGGCTCCGACCTGTGATGGGATACGAGACGGTGCAAATGGCTGGAGTCAGAGAGTATATACCCATTTTCCAGGTATGACAATACCATACAGTCAGAATTCAGTCCTCTTTGGAGATGGGCATACAGATGAATGAACTGACAGATGGAAAGGATGGACCCAGGGATGAAAGGAAGGAAGATGGACGGATGCATGTGTGGATGGGTGCATATTTTGTTTTAAAACACCAGAAAATGCAGACTGGAAGTAAAAAAAAAGAAATAAAATAAGAAATATTTACCATGCCAACATTAAGACTGGGAATACAATCTGAAAATATAAATTTATTTTCAAATGCCATATTTACCTAAATCTGGAAAACCCTTTAATAAATTTCAACCTGTTACAGACGGAGGAAACTTGTGGGATAATACCGAAGGAAAATTAAACCATGATTTAAAAATCCTTACCCTAGTCATTGATGACAAAATACTAAATTAAAATCAAACCTGTATGAATATATTAAATAGCTGGAAGAAATAGTCACTGCTTTTGAGTTATTTCAAAAAGGTTTTTACTTCGGAGTTTAAACCTTTTGGGGAAGTTGGTTCTTTTTGAAACTTGACCCAACCCATTACCAAATTTTCCAAGTTTATTTTGAGGAAAAAAGAAAAGCATCTGCTTCTCACAAACTGCAGCAAAGGCATAAACATAAATGCAATACCACAAAGAAAAATGAAATTCGCCAGTCTGTATGACGTCCGTGTTCCTCTCTCTCATTTCAAATCTAAAATATTCGAGGCAAAGAACTGAAGGGCCTCACCTCCAGCCCCACAGCGTGATGGAGGATGCTGACAAGCAGCACGTGCTCCATCAGCAGCCTATCGGGCATCAGGGTGGGAGTGACGCAGGCTGCCAGCAGAACGTCCGTCAGCGTGTCGTTCATGTCCTTCCTGCTGCAGCTCATGTACAGCTCCTCCAGCTGACCACAGATAGAGGCCATGTTGGCCTCGCTCAGCCTGAAAACGGCACGTTGATGAGAATAAAACACATCCCTGAGAATGGCGATTCTAGTTTAGGAAACTGAGAGGAGGACAGGGTGCAGGTTTATTATCAGTTGTCGCCATCAGGATTTCGTCATGTAAATCGTGAAGGGAGAAAATTCATGAATGTTTGAAGGGCGGTGAGGACTGCGGTTGATGATTGGATTAATAAAACATAACTGTAGAAAAAAATGAAGACATGTTAATAATTAAGAAATTGTTTGTTTTTATCCAAGGCATCCAGGTTGAGTGAGTTATCTACAACTTACAGAAATAAAATGTACGGTAAACCAGAACTAATGTTTCAAAATTCTGACTTTCCTAGAACTGGATAATAACCCAATTGATGAATATGCAATGGAGAATATATACTTTTTTGTTCTTTCAAAGGAATTTAAGGGTTTAAGAATTCAGAACTTAATCGGCTAAGGTATGGTTAGGGATGCAGTTGATATTGTTCTTAAAAAAATCACAGAAATAAATAATACATGGCATCCTTCAAATGATGGCCCAAGAATTTACAATCCACATATATGGGTTATGGGGAAAAACACAACGTCTTGAAATTTTCTTAGCCTGACACTTGAAGGATTAGAGATTCAGGCAAATCATTACCACTTGTCATGTTTAAGGCATTAATTAAAGCAAATTAGAAGGATATGACATAATAGTTCAAGCACAAGCTTTAACAGAGCGTTTTTGTGTTCAAGTGAAAATGTGGTGCTAAAAATGAGAGGAACCTGAGAGGTTAGATATTCAAAACTACATTTTCCATGTCTTACTGTCTGAATCATTTGTGCTGCTGCAGCAGAGTGTTACCTGTTCAGCAGGCCTTTCACTTTCCTTTTCAGCTTTTCAAGCTCAGCTTTGCGTTTGTCATCTGTGATATTTCGCAGCTGAGGTGGGACATACTTGCCAATTATTGAGGTGGCCTTTAAAAAAGTAATAAAAAATTTCAGCAAAAATGCAGTTCACAGCTTTTTTAATGATAAAAACATAACACAATAACTAATTATGAAACAAGCAACAAAATGATGCAAGTTAAAATCTACACTCACAATTTCCGATCTTTGGTCAGGATGGGAAGCTTCTTCGTCACTTTCCTCCTCACTTTCAGCTCCTGAAGCAGCATCAGCTCCACTTTCATTCATATCATTCTCGTCACCCATCTCCTCCTCTTCATCTTCCTCACTCCCCATCTCCTCCTCTTCATCTTCCTCACTCCCCATCTCTTCCTCTTCAGCATCATCACTTTCCTCACTCGCTATGTCATCCTCAGCTTCCCCATCTTCATCTGACAGAAGAGAGTCATCCTGATCCAGTTTTTCAAAGTTCTCTCTTGCAGTGTCCATATCCTCATCTTCATCAAACTCACCGTCGTATATCCCTGCTCCAGATGAGCTGGAGTCGAGGACTCCAAGGATGTAGTCCAGTCCATCAGTCACAAAAGACTGAGGGAGACTTTTCTTGTTTTTCCTTTTGTTTAATCCAAGACATCGCTCCAGCTTTTTTATCTCTCTGTCCTCTTGTTCATTTGCCTCCAGCAGTGCCATTTTTCTGGATTCTTGAAGCTTGTTAATTTTCTTGCCTTTCTTGGAGGAGGATTTAGGTCCAGATGACTCCGTTTTCTCTTTAGGAACCCCAGGCTGCTTGTTTGAAAGGGGTTTTGTCACTTCCCTTTTTATTTGATCAGTTTTCTTCTTCTGGGTCTGGTGCTTATTTTCAAATCTGACTTCCAACTTTTCCCCAACATCTGAGGCAAAACTGACGCTCTTTTTCCCTTCATAGTGACTTTTCATTTTGGCTTTTTTCAGTCTTCTCTTTTCTTTGCGTAACTCCTTTCTGCTTTTGGTTTTCACGGATCGCAGCCTCTGGTCTCTGTCTGCTTCTTCATGAACACTAATATTTTTAACAAACTCATCCACCGCACACATGTACTTCTGTAAGACCGCATTTCCCTTCTTGTTCTGTTTCCTTTTCCCCCCTTTCATTTCTACAAACAGTCTGGAACTGAACAAGGTTAGCTTAACAAAGTTAATTCAGACCGGCGACACGAAAACTTAACGTACGAATAGTTGCAGTCAACATAAGTAGCTAAGTAATATGTTTCCTATTTTTGATCAAATAAAAACCTGAAACTCCACACGTGTTTCCATGAGCGCAGGTTTGTTGACATGACACGTGACTATTTACTTCCAGGTCGCACCTTTGGAGTAAAAAATGGCGGACGTCAGAACGTCCGCCATATTGGGAGGGGAGACGCTGGCCAGTAAATCAGTCACATAAACAGAAAAATGTTACCTATTTAAACAAAATTAGGTAACATTCAGTATTTTCTTTTTCATTTCGGTAGACAGCTGAAACTTGAAGTTTACATACATCTGCACACTCAAGTTTATATAAAACACACACACGCACACACACACACGTCACACACACACACACACACCTGAAACTTGAAGTTTACATACATCTGCACACTCAAGTTTATATAAAACACACACACGCATACGCACACGCACGCACGCACAGGAACTTACCATAACAATCATAAGTTCAATACATATAGAGCTGGATAAATATTTTTCATCTCCAGATAATTAAAAGTTTGCTTGAATATGAGCGCTGCATTACCACCATTTCCACAAATTCAGCATTTATCACAAGGTTGTGGTTTCCTAAGAAAGGTAATTAATAACTGTATTTGTATTCCTTCCTTGATTTTTTGCCCAGGGTAGTACACCACAAGGAACCCCAAAATGAGGGCTAAATGTTACCAGTTGCACACTGAATAGGATTTTTTTATGCTTCTTGCATTTCCAGTTTGTGGGAATGTGTGATGTTCTTTGCTGTCAACTATGTACTACATGATGTCAGTTGATGATGCAGAAATTTGTAACTAACCAGAGACTCCTTAAACTCAAAAAAGTGTTGAAGGACCACCTGCATTTGACGCTACATGATTGTTGCGCATGATCCAATGGAGAACTAAAAATTCAACCTACCAGAAAAAAAATGGATAACAATATGTCTGTCTCCATATTCTGTTGATTTTTAGATATTTAATAAATGTGGAAAATTTCCTCCACATGTTTTTAGATATATTCATAATTTCTAACTGGCTCTTTAAATGCCTTTGGTGATAAAATAAATTATTAAGTAGTGCTTCATTCATTTATCACAGATTTGAAACTACAAATGAAAGCCATAAGGAATTTAAGTAATTTTAACGCTCTAAAAAACGGACACCTCCTGCAAGGTTCAGGTTTTTTTTTATCTCATTGCTATTTTCTTATTAATTTTCATTTAGTTGATACTATTATGTTATATACTAAATTGTATTTTATTAAAAAAAAAATTCCCTCTCCAATATGGCGGCGGGGATGACGTTCCAAAGATGCTTGCCGTTTAAAAGCTTGACGCTTTGAAATGACGACCATTATTTTGGGGAGTTTTTTTTTCTACTTACCACGGAGAAGCCTGACTTAAACAGCCAAAACAGTTTGCGCCCAGTGGAGAGCGATTCGCAGTTGTGTGGCAGTTGTTGCCAGTGAGGCAAGCTAGAATGTAGAGAACCTGTAGCCTATTTGTACTTGCAATATGAAGAATGGAAGAAGACGATGTTACCATCAGAGAGCAGAATTTTCACAGTCAAGTTCGAGAGTACATCGTAAGTAATGGAGCTAGCTGGCTAACGTCCTCTGTCAGCACATCTCTGGAGGCTAGCATTAGCTTTATCAGTGGGTCAGATTGATTTTTGGGGGGAAATTGTAAAACGTGATACTCCGGTCTTCATTGTTGTGGATTTGAATATTAGCACTTGCTACATTAGTTTTAATTTAAACCGCATTGTGAGGATCGGGAGATCTCTCCAGGGTAGTTGACGTTAGCCACAGCTAGCTAGTTAGCACATCAAAATAGGTAATTTCGTAGGATTATTTTCAGCACTTTTAATATTTATAAACATGCCTTTGGTTAGATAGAAACCAATTCACAACAAATCTAAAAGGAAATAAATGAAATGTGCTAGTGAAAACACCACACATGGCTTATAAATCTCACCAGCCAACTTACACTTATAAATCGAAAAAGAAATGAATTATTCCACAATTTATTTCTCAGTGGTTTCTTAGTGTCATTTAAAGCACGTGGTTTTCTATACGTTCGTGCTGCAACGCTGTCAAGCTATCTTTATGTTGAAATCAAATTGTTGTAGATTGTGTCTAGGTCCACAATTTGACCATTGAGAACCTATTCTTGGAGAAATACTGATGACGTAAATCTTTTACAGGTTTGTGTAGTTTTGGACAAGGAGTGGAAAAGTTAATTTGTTGTTGTGTTATAATGAAAAAGATACAAGTTACATTATTGTACATAACGGTACTGGAGTGGGATGAAGATGGGTGAAAATTCTTATTTTTGTCTTTATAATGCCTCTTACTAGAGCTGCACTTTGTTTAATCACATTTGGAATCACAGTTTTAATTTTTATGATATTACACTTATAAGAAACTGTTGAGATGTAATCATCCTTGTATTGGAAGTGTCATGCATTCATTATTCTGCATGCCAGTAATGTATAAGGTCACTGTCAAGAGCTGTGCACTTTAGAGAAAGTAGTAATGCCATAGTGATGAATGTAATAAAATGTAACTGTGTGGAAAATGTTGATTAATACAACAATCAGTTTCTGGATAATGATTATCAGCAACATTAGTACATGTTTTCCTATTGTCATGCTCATCTACCTTTTAGAATTGAATTGTTTCTAGCTCTTTAGAGCATCAGTAGAGCAAATTAAGAAAACTCTGGGAAATTTCATGTATGGGCAAGTTCATAATCCCATTTTTAAAAGAAATATTTTTTAACCTATCAAATGTCTCGGAAGCAAGCAGGCTCAACAGTTCAGCGTTGGCTTGTACATGTTGTCCTAAGCGTCTCTGCTTCTTAATATCCCATATCAACATGCCTAACCTTACAGCAAGGTGTGAAGCGTATCGGTTAGCAGTAGTGTTTCTGTGACTCAGTATGTGGATGGATTTACACAAGCATATTTTAGGTTGTCTGTGCTAATTTAGGGTTAGGGTTAAAATAGGTTAACATGACTCTGTGACAAGAAAATATGCATGTAATTAATGTGTAATTGGTGAACTTTTGTTGTACGACCTGTTAAATAATTCTTAAAAAAAAAAAAAAAAGGTAAAACTAGTCCTTGCCAAGAACACATAAGTCAAGCTTCTTTGAGAAATTGGATTATGACAGCATTCTCTGTGTATGCATAGGCCTGTCACAATAACACACTTTGCTGGACAATGAATTTGTCCCAGAAGTTCTTATATTATAAAATATTGTTATTTTGAGACCATTTTCAAGTAATGTAATGGTAATGGGATAATAATGCAAAAACACATCCTCAAAATCAATCAACTTTGAATTCTAATGAGCATTTAACACTGCAACTGGAAGACATTTTCAATAGCGAAAATAAATAAACAGAACAACAGAGACAACAAATAAAATACATCATAAAGTCTCTGTAAACAAATTTGTCCTTCAAAAAAGGGCTAGTTGAGAGGCTGAAGACTTGTCATCCAGCTTTTGGTAGAAAGCGAGGAGAAAAGAGAACGACTATAAATCATGCAAATGGAAATGATTGAGTTTGTTTTCATTTATTACGGATTATTTGATCTATTGCTTATTGCGACATTTTATTTTAACTCACAACGCTGCTCTTTTAAAAAAACAAAAAATAAAGTTCTGTTCCATATGATATGAATAAGTTTATTATCTGGCATAGCTGTACAAACATTTGATGATGCCAGCTGCATAAAATTGTACATTGTGTAGGAATGTATGACATGTCAACATTAGCCAATGTCTATCAATTTTTAACTTATTGTTATTGGTCCCATAAGTAAAACTGGGCTGATCTTAATAAACATGATTTATTTCCATCTTGTTGCCGTTTGTGTGTGTTTTGCGAAGGGTTAACTGTGTCGTATTTGTTTGGGCATGCGACGGTGACCATGAAGCAGCACAAATTTAAATGTCAGCTGTCAATATGGGTTTAAATGTTCATTTTGGTGCATCCCTAAGGTTGTGGGAGACTGCAATGTCAACTTTGACCCTGAACATCTTGGCAATTACAATTGATGTCTGGTGTGGGCATCAAGCATGGGAACACACCATGCTCAAAATGACCTGATTTTGCACTGAGTCTTCTGTGAATGTTTGATGTGTGACTTAACGTTTTCTATATTTCCTTTCCAGTTTTCTTTCTGTACTATACAGGCATAAAATTCTCTCAATGAAAAGGGTTAGAGGTTTTTGTACTGTGCTTAGAGCAAAAAAGATACTGCATACCATTTTCTTTGACTTGGTGTGTAATTCTCTAGTCTAAGGAGTAAACAGGGTGTAACTAAGATTCATGTGTTGGCAGATATGCTCAGAACGAGCTGTTTGTTATTTTTCAGTTTGTCTTTCTGTTTCTGTTGTAAGCTGGTTTGTCAGAACTCGGCACCTGGTTCTGGGTTATTCTGGATTGTTCTGGGATTGCGGTAGACTTCTCTTGACTTTGGCCAGTGTTGGTAAAATCATGTTAGCTTTAAATGCACAAGTATTTTCTCCATTTGCAAGACGACAGCATGAGGCAGGGAAGTTGTTTTTCTGAAGCTTGCATGTAACGCGTGTCTGAAATGTATACGGTTTTGTTGAGTAATGTCTGAAAAACAGAATGATTTGTGCAGTGTTGACAGCATGGAAAGTGCTGAAGTGAGAGCTTCTAATATTAGTTACATCCTGATTAGTGTCCCAGTTGGAAAAAAGGAATGTGGTATATGATCTTTCTGTAAAACTACCCAGTTAGTTTTGAGCCTGACGTCATATCATCTAAGATATTACACCATGAAAAAACCCCAAAAAACAACGTCGTATGAAATGACTTACAATAAATATCCTATAATTGGCTAATATTGAGTCATTTCTATCAGCAGTTTTATTGGCGATTGTTTGAAACTTGCTCCTTTCTCTAAAACTCCACGAGGTAATGATCTGTAATTCTGTTTGATATGTATTTTAAAGCAAACTAGTCATCTCTTGACTAACCGTATTGATGTCATTAAATTAGTGTACATTATCACGTCTAGCAATAAACAGCTATTTCATGCTGCGGTGCATCAGACTGCACAAACAATATTATGTGTTTGTAGACTACATTTTTTTACAGTACATTTTGAGGCAGAGGTTTGCACTGTTGCCTTACAGCAAAAACATCCTTGGTTCAGATCCTACTAGCTTGAGGTTTTACTTGGATGCTCACTCTATGCATTCTTGTGTTCTCTTTGGGTGCTCTGGTTTCCTTCCATGGTCCAGAAAGTTATTTATCCTGTGTGTCCTTGTGATGGACTGATTACAAGTCCAGGGTTTATCCCACCTCTCCCACAGTGACTGCGGGAGGTAGACATCAGCCTTGTGTGTCTCTACAAATACACCCAGAGCAGCAGTGCGATCCATAAAGTTGATCAGAGTTGTCAAAAGGTTGCATCTGTTCTTGTTTTGAGACAAAAATGACTAATTATACATCAAACTTTGTAATCTACAAAGCTTTTTGTTTATCTCCACATTCTTAAAAAAATATATGTGAATCATGTGCTGCATCATTAAATCTGTTTTTTTTTTCTCCTATTTTTAAGATTTGCTTCCTCCTGTTTGCCGTCCTCTACATCGTCTCCTACTGCATTATAACCAGATACAAAAGGAAAAGTGGTACGTCTATTTAAAGTACGGTCTCTGTAACAACACATCAGACTGTTGCTCAGAAAAATGTCTGTGCATTAGCTACAGGAACACTGAGGACCATTAAGATTTAAGAACAAACTCGTTTGTTCACTCACACAAAACCCTTCATTGTGTTCAGATTAAAACCAGGTCATTAATATAAAAACTCCAGGAGTATGTAGAACAGACCACACCCTTTTCTATAGAGCCAGTTGTCACCTTTAGCTCTGTGTGAGCATGAACAGTATCCACCCTTAATTGTTTAGGACTTTAGCTGCGTGTAATGTAAAGACATTTGTTCACAATAAAATACCTTCTTAATGCTGACAAATCCTTCTCTGTAATCGTCAGTGACTACTGAGGAACAGTCTGAGGATATGGCTAACAAAAGGTGAAGAAAATGAAAGAAATTTAGTTATTCAAAAAATGAGGAAATGAAAAGTCAGAAACATGAATCCTACAAGAATTTCCTTCGAATCCTAGTTGAGTTGTATGTGACAACACTTCTGTATTCTTATAATGTTACATCACTTGTCCCTGTTCCTCGAAACACATCAAGGCGCATTCCAAAAATATTCTTGGGGACTTTATTCTGCTCTGATGAAACCAAGCATTTGTGTTCCAACCTGCTTAATCCTTTGCTTTAAAACTCAGTCATTTATTCTGGTGTTCAAGATAAATCAATTTAATTTTGAAAATGTGTGTGATGTCCAACACGGTTAGCATTCCGGTCTACCATGTCTGGCTCTGTGACCGAAGTGTTTTTGTTTACTTTCCAGACGATCACGAGGATGAAGATGCTGTTGTCAACAGGATATCGTAAGCGATGCTGTTTTTATCTCGCTCGTCTTTGGAAAATGATGCCATTTTAAGTTTTTCCATCTATAACTTTTAGAATTACTTTAATCTGCAGACCAACAAATTGTCAGACAAGATGCTCATTTATTTTTCAACTGCAAGGAAAATAAAATATTTGGTTTCCGATGTAGGAATGTGATTTTAAAAGTAGGAATGTGATTTTAAATGTAGGAATGTGATTTTAAAAGTTAATATCAGTTATTTCAACAAAGAAGTAAAAGCTAATTTCTTTCGAGCTTCAACTTTCGCTCTGAGGAACTAAGATTCTTTTAAAAAATCTAAACTTTTATGCAACTTGTAAGGCTGAAAGTAAAGTTGCAGTATTATTAAAAATGTCAAAATGCACATCAGTTCTGTATACATTCTAGAGTGATACATCTCAGAGGTGGAACAAATTCATCTCCCCTCAAGACAACGGTCATAGTACAAAGCTTTAAATCATAGCCTTATCTAATTTGTAAAGGTGTAAAAGAGTTTTGCTTGGATTGGGGATGTTTTTAATATGTGTGTGTGTGTGTGTGTGTCTTGGTTTGATTTACAGATTATACTTGTGCACCTTCACGCTGGCTGTGTCCGGCGGTGCCGTCTTCCTCCTGCCTTTCTCAATTATTAGCAGCGAGATCCTCCTCTCCTTCCCCAGAAACTACTACATTCAGTGGCTTAATGGTTCCCTCATTCATGGTCAGTACTTTACACTGTTCATGGATCTGTTCCTTTCACTGACGAGAATAATTATTACTTCTTGCTATTTAAATGATCACATGATTATGTCAAATAAAAATACTCTTCCGACAAATTCATGTCATATTTTAATATAGTAAGGTTTTGCCATACCTACCCTGTGGTGTATTTGTGTAGGAATTTTGAATTGCCAAATGTCATTGTGAGTTGCACTTTATATGATTGGGGAGGGGAAATGGATAACATGGTTAATATCAAAAACAAAAACTGTTAGGCAGCTCCAGTGGTCCTAGGTTAAAAATGAAGATTTTTCAGACTTCAGTGTTGTTAAAAAAAAAAAAAAACTAAAAAAAACTGCTAGGCTACTTGAAATCCACTAGGTGGCACCGGAGTCCATAATTTAAAAGCTGATGCTGTTTGATTAAACCTGTTTTATGGCAAACTACTTTAGCAGCATTGAGGGGAAACCAGCAAAAGTGGGTCACGTGGCATCTTTAAGAGTTAAAGTAGTAAACTGGGAATTGCTCCTCTGTATGTGCTGCTAATAGCTTGCTTGGCTCCTGCAGGTCTGTGGAACCTGGTGTCGCTGTTCTCCAACCTCTGCCTCTTTGTCCTGATGCCATTTGCCTATTTCTTTCTGGAGTCTGAGGGATTTGCTGGATCGAAAAAGGTACAAGAAATCTCACATTCTCCATTCTAGATTTGTTTCACTCGAAGCTTGTTCTGGAAAACGGATGCCACACAATATCTTTGGGAATTTCTCTGAACTTTATCATCTAAATCAAATTTGAACATCCTTGATTATTCTCAGACAATCAGAATTCTATACATTTTCACTTTGTAGAAACACGATTGTACTTCTAAGGTATTTCTCCGTGGGTTTTCTGTTCATTGATTGATATTGAGTTGTATGAGCACGGTGCAGGAGATTTTCTGTGAACAGCCAGTGGCAGCAGGTGCGTAGCCTGTGCCCCTCTGCTTGACTCAGACAGGCCACTGTAACTGCCACAGCAAAAAAAAAAAAAAAGCTCATTAAGCATGAAAGTCTGAATCTGGTCTTCGCTCAGTGCCACATCCTGACAAACCCTTTCAATAAGGCCATAGGCTGCAAACGCTTCAACACTGCTGCATCGGCCCCACTGATTTAAAGCCTGATTCCTTGTCACCCCTTCCCCAGCCCCCTGAAAATAAAACTTCAAAAGCACAGGCTAATAATCGAGTTGTAAGGCTCAGCGAACTTCCTCGTTTAATTGATTACCTGAACCCCAAGGAGAAAGAAAAAAAGGCTGGGTGCTCGTGTCCCAGAAGTCCATAAAGTGGCAGCAACATGACAGGACAATAGAGCCTTGCAGAAAGGAAAGGGAAAGATTTGCCTTTAATATGCCTCTATCCTGTGTCACAGTTTGAAACCTCTCTGGTTTATGTCCCTCCTGGCCAAAGCACATAAAAATCAGTCCATACTGTAGTGGACAGGCAGGCCACTAATTGTTTCAATTGGATTTCTTATGTAGACAGCTGGTCCTGGTGTGTAGGAAGGACAACAATTCTCCTGTTTGTTCTTTTTAATTTGAACAAGTTTCTGTTTTTTAGTCTTTTGAGAGGGGCACAAGTTGAACAAGTTGAATTAATTTGTTTATTGGGGGGAACAATTGGAACTCGGCACATGGCGATGAAGGGGACCAATTCTGTCTTTAGAATCTTGGTTATAAAGAAATTACTCCAAAACCTGGGTAATATACTGCAATGGTCTAACATAATAGTATAGTCCTTTTCAAAGTCATAATAACCCTTTGGTTACATAACAACCACACCTTCTATGTATTTTCTTAGGCTTTGATGTGATATCAATACAAAGTTGTGCATAATCGGGAAGTGAAGGAAAGATTATGTAAATTATTTTTGCAAATGAGTCAGAGAAATCTCTAATCAACTGGTTTAATAAAATCCAGTCGAGACCAGTGAACAAACGGCGTCATGATGCTTTCAAGACACATAAACGGCAGCTCAGGGATAAAGCTGTGGAGATGTTAACGGCAGAGTTATAAAGCAAAAGTCAGAGTTTTAAGCATCTTTCAAGGCATTTCTCAACTGATTATCTGAAACTGGGAAGAACATGGCACAACTGCAAACCGACTAAAACTGATCCCCCAAACTGATGGGCAGAGCAGGACGAAGGTTATTTAGAGAAGCAACCAAGAGGTATCTCTGGAGGAGCTGCAGAGATCCATAGCTCCAATAAGAGGAGCCTTGGGGGCAAAGTGGAAGAAAGTACTCTGGCCAGATAAGTCCAAAACATGCAAAACGCTATAGGGGATGGAAAACTAATTCCCTGAATAGGAGTGGATGAGATGGAATTTAAAGCTTTATCATGATATTTTGTGATTAAAACTATTTTTCTTCTTTATGGCAACAACTGTGTCAAAGCAATTATAGGCCCCCAAACACAAATACTGCCCTATAGAAACATTCTCATTGGTAATCGCATAAAGAATCATGATTTGTATCATTAAACTGCACATGGTAATTGCATTTAATCAGATTTTCAAATGTATTGATTCTTTCAATGAACAAACATTGGAGATAATAGTAAAAACATAAATTCTGGTAATACGGATCAGACCAGTTTTTTTATGTCATTAATTAGAATTTATTGTGACAACAATAAATCAAAATTCTTATAAGAAACTTAAATTGGTTAATGATAAACTATGCGATAAATGCCCACCCCTAACCCAGAACACAACATCCTCTGCGTGAAACAAAAAGTATATCCTAATACAATGTATTGAAAATTGTGGTTTAGAAAAAGTTTAAGGTACTGTATAATTTTTTTTAAACAAATAAGACTTGAACAAAATTAATTCCTGCAGCATAGCTTCCATAAATCTGTTCAGAGGAAGCACTGTTCAGTGTTGAGCTTCACTTTTAGATATATATTGTGTTTGGAGAGGGAGGGGGTGGGCTGACACTCAAGTACCCCCCTAACCTCCCCACCAAAAAAAAAAAAACGTAGCCGCCTGTAAAGGAAATAGTGTCTCCGACAGCAAGAAGAACGTAAAACACAGATCTCCATTTTTATAATGTGATATTATCCTTTCATCCAATAATAGCATTAGACCAAGATGTAATAAGGTTTTATGTGGCATTTTAACCTCCTGGGCTTATGGTGTAGCCCCGCAAGGTCTCTTTGCCTGCGGAAATGAAGTGAATGATGAATTTCACCGCTAACACTATAAGTCAGCCTTTTCATGTGGCTGTGTTTACTTTTGACGATGCACTAAAAGACGCCAACGGAATAAGGATGGAAATGTGGATGTTTTTTCTTTTTTTTAATGCGTGTTTTTTTTTTTATGCGGAACTCTTTAGGGCCTCTGTCACCCCGAATGATTAACAGTTTAACAAATTGTCCAAATTGTGGATGAATCAGGGCGACTAAGGGTTGTGATGTCAGAAGTTATGATCTAGCTTTAGTTGCTGCTGTAAAATGTCTCCCACTTTATGGCCGTGTTCTCAGATTTTTGCTTAAGACCTATATTACTTTGGGCGCCCAGGGTTGTTGTGGTGTTAGCTGTTAGTGTAACTTATTAGAGTTTATGGAGCTCAGCTTACAGATTTTGTTTAATAGTGAACCTCATTAATGTTAGATAATGTTGGAACAATAATAACCTACTGAATTCATTTGCATTTCCTCCCGAAGACTATAAAAGTGTACTCTCTAGCCTTCTAAGTGGCTTCAATCATCTAAAGGGAATCTGAGGTAGTTTGAAGTTATTTTTATGTTAAATCGCATTTTGATAAAGACAACCTTAATCTATTTTTAGTGTAGAAGTATAAAGGGTTTCTATTTTTTCCCATCTGTTTCAGCTGCTAATTATTATTTGAAGCTGCCAACACGCTATATGTTGAATAGTCTTTTAGTCCCAACCAGTATTGAAATCTTTTTGATCCTGGAACGAGTTGGAACGAGTTTGACCCTGCGACTGACCCAGCGAAGGGCCAACAGGTTTCATCTGGTAGTTAAAGAAACTCCTCATCAATCTCATCCTAAGCCCTAACCCGCCGATGATGAGAAGTGTGTTTATTGTGGAGGAGGGGGAGGCGGAGAGGGTGAAAACGTCTCGCCGAGCAAACCCTGTTCGGTGTTACTAAGATACTCCTCTTTGTTGGCGCTCCACAATGGGAGCCTGGATATTTATTTCAAATCTCCTGCACATGCAGACATTTTTCCCAGGCCTTCTTTCTAGGCAGGCCCAGCCGGAGAATATAGTGGTGTTTACATACCTTCCTTTAGGGTCATAGTGTCTCCCTAAAGCTGCCCGTTACAATGTTGGTTACCACAGCAATATATTAGCTCGAGCGGGGGAATTTTAAAAAGGACAAACAAGATTTTCCTGTCCTTTCATGACTCAGTTTTCCTAAACTGAAGTGAAACGTTGCGAATGAAACTTAACTGATTCTTGACCAAAGTCTAAGCTGTTTTTGCTCAGAGAAAGATATCAATCATTTGGGCAGTGTTGGAAAAGTATGACTTGTGTTGCTGAGTGTAAAAATAAATAACTGAGGAAACATTTTCTCATTTATGAGAAGCACACTTTATGGATATAAAGAATGGATGCTTCTTTCATTCAAGTGATTGTGAACTAAAGTTAAATGAAATAAATCTGCGTTTTGCTGCAGTGGTGACCATTTTCCAGTCTCGGATGTCATCGTTGCTTCGTTAAGAAGTATAAACGGTCTTTAGAAGTGCACTGAGCAGGTTTACAGGGGAATGTCCTTCTTTTCTGCTTTTTGTCTTTGACACGGTCATTGCGCTGCTGCCGAGTGCTTGAAGGATATACTAACAAGGTCCCAGAGCATCTGGCACGTCTTTACCAAACAGAACAGTGTTTTTGCTGAGATGTGAAATGGGCCCTGCCCCCTCCTTTACTTTTTTACACTCTTGGCCCTTGTTGCACGCTTACCTGACAGTCAGCAGAGAGATGGTGCGCAGAACAGTCTCTGCCACCACCTACTGACCTGCTCAAAATTGATGGCAGCAACAAGGAAGCTCCTGTTGGAGCCTCTTCCTTTTTCTCACTTTTCTCTCATTTATTCTTCATTAGTGCGGCCGTAGGAACTTTGCAAATAGCTTGTCTCTATTTCGCGTTTAGAAATATTCGCTCCAGGCATAAAGCCTGCTGCTGAGCCTAAATTTAAACCTAGCAGTTTCCAGTTCAATTGATTCTATAAATTGGGAAAATGATTCACATCTATTTAGGTCTTCACTGGACATGGTACTTCATCAGGTACAGTACCTTCCAGATTGCGTACCTCTTTTAATCTTTTCATGTTTTGTCACATTGGAACCTATTGGGTTTTATTCGATACAGAAAGACAAAGTAGTTCATAATTTTAAAGGAGTGAAATTTTGTTGCAAGCATAACATTAGAAAGTGGCATACGTAAGCATTCAGGCACCTTTTGAAGATTTTATAAATGCAAGTCTTTTTGGGATGCGTCTCAATCAGTGTTGCCTATTTTCCATTGCAAAACTACTCAGTTTCAGTCAGATTGGCATTTTCTACCAACATTGATTTTGGACTTTTGGCGCTTACATCTTACGCTTCTCTGTGGGATGTAAGCTTGGCCTTTTGCTCTGGCAGAACATGTTTAGGGTTATTGTCTGAGTGTCAAGTTTTCCCTCACACACAGTGTTTTGCATGTTGGCCTTCTTTTTGAAGTGGCCTCCAGTGCTAACACTTGTGTAGTCCACATGAGTCATGGACCTCGTTGCTTCCTCTCTGATTAAGACTATCTTAGCTGACATGACAGTTCAGTTGGGTCGCCATGCCTTGGTAGGATTGTAGGATACTCCTCACTTTTTGATCCTGATTTTTAGGGCTGGATTAAAAAAAGCATGGCACATTTTTCAGTTTTACTTATTTATTCTTTTGGTTTTGGATAATTAAAAAAAAAAACATGGGTAGTTTTTCCTACATTTGATTTTACAATTAACTTCTAACTTCCAATAAAATAAATTCACTAGGGTTTGCGGTTGTAATGTGATGAAGTGTAGAAAAGTTTAAATATTATGAATACTTTTGTTTGGCATCATTTGACGAATAAATATGTCACATGTGTCTTATGATACTTTCCACTTTTCTTGGAAATCTCTCCAGTCTTGTATAAGCAGATCTGCAGCAGGCAACCAGCCCCTCACTGGATGTCGGTGTGAGGATCAGGGGATGCTGAATATTTTAGAACTGCTATATTTAGAGGTAGTTACACATTTAGAATAGCAAGAATAGAAACTTTCAACGGGCACTCTGGATGCCAAGGCACAGGTTTTTTTTCCCTTTTTTCCCAGCCTTCACCGTTTGACAATTAAAACTTTGATCATTAATGATGACTCTTTTGGACGGCTTCTATTTATAAACCATATTTTCATCCTTGTGTCTTTTGTGATTCAAAACAAAGCCGCCATTCCTCTCCAATAATGAAATTATGCCTGAAACAGTAGATTGTAGACGACAGTGAAGGAGGTGATGAGCTCTGCCTTTGCCCTAAATGATGTGAATGTGGAATGATTTGAGCCTTATAAATGATTGAGAGACGTATCTAAAGGGAATATACCTTCAGTGTGGCATGGGCAGCTTGTTAAGGTGGACTGATGTGCTTGACTGGACACATGTCCTGCCTGTGGGTTCTGCGTGTTCTGATGCATCCTTAAGAGTGCACATGTGGGACGTGGTTGAGGTCCCTGAAAGCATTCCTCTCTCACCTCTCTCAACTCTGGGGAATGAGACTTACTCAGACGTTGACTCCAGTCTCCCTATGTTGTTCCCTCTCATTATTTTTTCTCTTTATTCTCGTTAGTCGTTTTTCTTCTCCTTTTCTTGTGTTGAGTGTATTTGTATGCGGCTGTGAGATGCAAGATTAACATGTCCGCCTAATGTTCAAAGGATGCAAGAGTTTAATGAACAAGACAGTGAGTAAAATTGTTAGTCAAATCTGTAGATGGATAGAGTCACCAATTTCAGAATGTTTTTGCACAAAAAAAAAATGCAAACATTGTTGATGCTTTTAAACGGTTCTGCTGTATCCCTGTCCAGTCACCTGTAAAGTAGCTGTAGTGTTTGTGTTAGCCACACTGGGGCACTCTGGTCTCTGCCCATTATCTTCTTTGTTGTGCTAGAAAATTCTACCCTCACTGAGGCTTTTCCTGAAATAAGAGGAGGCATGTAATTGCTCAATAATAATAAAGGGACGCTGTAGGGGATTTACACCAATGATGTGAATAAGCCTGCAGTCCTATTTTTCTATAATGGTTGGTAATACATGCTCAATAGATGTGTGGTTATGGATGGATGTTTTATCAGAAACGGTGATTTGCAAACTTGTGGAAATCCCTTGAACTTTTTCTAGCTTCAGATATTTGGGATTTTCAGTAATAGACCAACACAAAATAGAGGATGATAGGGAAGTTGGAGGGAAGTAATACATTGGTTTTAACCTTTTTTTTAATTTTTATAAATTAAAAATACTAATTAGAATGTGTAGCTTTGATTTGTATTTCACTCACTGGACCCTGATACCCTCAAATGTAATCTAGTGTGAATAGCTGCCTTTAGAAGTCATCTAATTGGTAATCAGAGTCCAGATGTGTGTAATTTAATCTCAGTATAAATCCAGCTGTTCTGTGAAGGCCTCAGAGGTTTGCTAGGGAACATTAGTAAACAAACGGCAAGACAGGTCAGGGATACAGTTGTGGAGAGCTTTAAAGAGAAATTGGGTGATAAAGGAATATTCTAAGCTTTCGATATTCAAAAGACATTGTTCTATCAATCATTTGAAAACAAATTATGACACAACTTGTAAAGATATGGCCAATGATTTTATTCATACCCTTCGTATCTGGACAGCATGAATCAAAGAAGCAATTAACAGTTCCTAGGTAACTGGAGGAGCTGCAGAGATACAAACCAGTGATTGCATTTCTCAATAAGACCATTAGTAATAATTAACTCTCCAAATATGGTCTTTCTTATGGGGTGTCAAGAAAAAAAAAATAACATAGTTGGGGGGGAGGGGGGACACATGAGAAGTCCTTGTAGTTTAAAAGCCATCCCAGGGACACATAAAGGTGTGAAGGAAGGTGCGCTACCAAATTAATATGACAGCAGCACCATGACGTGATGCTTTTTTTCAGCAGGGAATAGGAAAGCTGCTCAGAGTTGATAAGAAGGCTGATTGTAGCTGAAAGCAAGTCATTTAATGTCTGCTAAAGACTGAAGCCAGAGGTTTATGCTCAAACAGGACCTCAACTATACAACCACAGGTCTAATAAAATGGTTTAAGTCGAGGGATATCCATCCAACCCAATCAAAACCCAGACCTAAATTCAATTTAAAATTACAGTTTGACGCTTTCTGACCAGCTTGATTGATCGACGGCGGCATGGCCGTTCTGAAAAGAAAAACGGACAAAGAGTTTGATTTGTAAATCTGCAAAGCCACCCTGATTTATTCCAAAAGAACTGCATCTGTAAATACAGCTTAAGGTGATTCTACAAAGTGGGTTAAGGACAAAAGGTTCAGCTCATTTACTTTTCTGTTCAAAATAATGATTGTATCACATAAAATGTTAACAGAACACAGTTTGTGGTTGCAGTGTGACAAAATTAAAACTGCTTTGGTGTTGTACGTGTATATATAAAATGATGTCGGAATTTAAAAGTAAGTTACCAACACATTTTACTATGGGGAGAAAAAAAAAGCTTTTATACAGTGGTGGAACTGTATAATAAAGCATACCCCTAAGGACAGGTGTACTTGGAAGGGTGCTGAGGAATGAAGAACATTGTATGATTTACTTCCTCAAACCGCAGCCGGGTCCACTCTATAAAGTGGCCTCATGATTAAGAGGGGAAGCATTCAAAGAGGGTCCTCCTTAATGTACTTGTTGGCAAATACTGAACAGCAACCACACAGCCATTATGTTAGTTGGTAACAAATTGCTCACATGTCCTTAATTTAAACGGCTCTCCCCAAAAAGGCAGGGAACGCTTGTTATCCCATGTCTGGTTGTGTACCTTACATGTGTTTGGGAGCACCTATCCATCTTTCTGCCCTAGACAGCTCGTGTCTCCACCAGAGGAGGGAGGTTTTAGAAACTGTGAGAACAGATAGGAAGGGGCTTTATTAACCACTCAGCAGTTTGTGACCCGGAAAACCCAAATTACCCCAAAACTCTCTCGTCCACACAACATGGGACTTGGCCGCGGTACTCAGGGAGTTGCTAATCGGCCCCATATGGGAGGTCTGCTCTTGATCGCAGACAGTAGCTGCGCCCCTTGGAGCACCCCTGCTCCCCTCCTCTTTTTAATTTCGCCTCTGCCACTGTCAGCCTCTGTTGGGCCTATTTTATAGACTACAATAAGCGTGTATAAAAGAGCTGTTTTACACACAGATCCATGGGAGCCTTTATGTGATGTTTGTGTAGGGTTAGTGGAAGTCATGCTGTTATTAGGTGAGGCAGTTTAAAAAGGAGTGATTTGGTGTTGGGGGTGGGGGGAGCGGTTTGCTTCCTGTTGAAAATGTCAGATGTTGGAAATGGCATCCAGTAAGTATTTTTATGTAAGGATAGCTTAACGGGAAATAAATGGAAACAGGAATGTCGCTTTGGTATAAGTTGAGCAAGACTTTCTGTATGGGTACAAACGTTTACTCTTTGTCTACTTTTTTTCTTCTTCTCTTCCAGGTGTTCTGGGGGTTTTTAGAGTAGGGTCTGCGACCTGTGGCTCCAGAGCCTCAAGTGGCTCTTTCGATCGTCCACATTGGATCCTAATAACTAGAAAAAAATTGATAAAGAACTGACGAATGTTTTTAAATATTGAAATACGAAATCAAGATTTGAGATGTTTTTCAATTAGATTTTGACGAGCATGATGCAAAACGTTTTTTATGCATCATTTTCCATGATTAGGAACATCCCATACAAGAAAATGTAACCATCCTCTTCTTGCAAAAGTTTTGTTATTATTAATTTAAATCCTAATGTAGAAGCAAATTAACCTGTCAGATAAAACAAATAAGTACAGTTACCACAGTACTGTGAAATTGTAGCAGTATTTTTGAATTTGCTAAATGGGCAATATGGAGACATTAGAACATGTTGAACTGAGTGAATGTTTGGAAATATTTTTTGTCTCTATCTGTGCAAAATAATTTTTTATCGTACAGAAGAATCAGGTCAATTCACTGTATTCCTGAGCAGCACTCTCCATTGTTCAGTGTTTCTGGTCATTTTGCACCACATTTCCTTTTGGTGTCGAGTTAGCTGTCCAAGTGTTCCAGCTAGTTTCTGATCAACTTTTTGTCAACGTCAGTCTTGGTTTTTAGAAGAAAAACAAAAGAATCGTAAATCTATTTTATAACTCACAAACCTATGAATTGATTCAATTAACAGTGTCTGTAAATGTGTTTCATGCACATAAGTCATTGAATCACCCAATGAAAGACATGTCTGAATGGTATCCTTGAAAACTCAAATTGTCACGCAAGTGTCCATGTCCCAGGAGCCGAATTAATTTTGAAGCCTGAATATTTGACCATTTTGTATTAAAAATAGGGAATATATCTTTGACAGTTCATTGTTAATTTAATACAATTCTAATCGTCGTCTGCTGCTTCAGTTGTATTATTTCAACTGCATGAATTACAGAAAACAAAAAACCGAATGATGAAATGTTATGTCTGTTGTGATCATAATTCATAGTGTGATATTTGTGTTGAACATTAACCCATAATTTGTCCTCTGTCAGGGCATAAAGGCTCGCATTCTGGAGACGTTTGTGATGCTCTTCCTGCTGGCTCTGCTCATTCTTGGGATTGTGTGGGTGGCATCAGCCCTGATTGACAATGATGCAGCCAGTATGGAATCGCTCTATGGTAAGTGGCTTAACATCTTTTCCTTCGATTCAACTGTTAATGTCATGCATTTTCAAATTTAACTCATTTTGTTTTAAGAGATTTTCTTGAAATAAGACATAGAAACATCTAAACATATCTATTGGTGTCCAAATAATGTTGGTGCAATATTATGTAAGGGTTAAACTTGACCTTCATCATCTTTGTTCAGGCTACATTTGGACCAAAAAAGTGACTTTTAGAATTCATATTCTTCTGGACTAAATAATGACCATGACTGGATAACCTCAAACCGGCATCAAAATATGCTATGTTCATGGCCAGCTGGTTTTTGAGTGTGCTTTGAAGTTTAGAAAGTATCCTGCAATGGTGAACCATTCACTTTTTGTAAGGCTCTTCACCTTGTCCCTATTGTGGCTATAAAATGTAACCTGTAAGAGGGTCAGACAGGGGCACAGTTCCACTGTGACTGAGAAATATCCTTATTAAAAAGCGAGAGCTCTTAAATATCTACTTTATGACCCAGTATCGATCACTCCATAAAAGTTAAAGTAGAAAAATTATTTTGCACATAATGGTTCACAGGATGAGATTCAAAGGAAACCAACCTCATTTTGAAAACCTTTACAAACTATTGAATTTTATCGTTTGAGCTGTAAATGTTTGGAAAAGAGAAAACAGTTTAGAAAAAAAAAACTTGAGTTTTCTGATATGTTTTGTTGGTTTATTATCTAGAAAAATTCAAAATAATATACATATATGTATATATTTTAATTAACACCTTTTTTCTTTGACTTATCCAAATATAAATGTAATAATTTTTATTACCTCATTTTCCAAATGTATTAAAATTCTATTTAACCTCTTTATTCAGTCTGCCCACATTTAAATTGTTCTGTTTTTAATAAATCTGACAAATAAGTTTAGAAGTTACAATAGAGCTGATCTAAATTGGTCCAGATTCCTGCCCTAAAAAGAAATTCAAATGCTGAATGTTGAAATTTAACTCTGTACTAAAAAAATGCTTAGAAAACATGCATTACACACTTCAAATAAAAAAAATGAACTAAAAAAAAAAGAAATAATTTCTTCTAGATCTTTGGGAATTCTACCTGCCATACCTCTATTCCTGTATATCCCTGATGGGAGGACTGCTTTTGCTAAGTAAGTTGATTCAATTCTATACACAACACATAAACTTCCCTCATTTCGTTTTCCCTTTTTCACTTAAGCAGAAGTGATAATCAGAGTCGTTTTCTGTTTTCTATTAAGTGTGCACTCCTGTGGGGATGTCCAGGATGTTTACTGTCGTGGGCCAGTTATTAGTGAAACCGACGGTAGGTAACAGTTCAAATTAAATATTTATACAGTTAAGTTAGAAATGCTTTATTGTGTTTTTTTTTTTTTTTTTTTAACAGAATCCGTGTCAGATCTATTACATTGTGCTCTTCTGTTCCTAAAGCTCCAACATTCAGCCATTAAAAGCATGACAGGACTACAAATAAATCACCTACTCATCCTCCCATCTGCCATCGCTCCAGTCCCACTTTGGACCTAATTATAACCCATTTCATCTTTCCCTTCTCTGCTCCCCTCCCCTTTAGATCCTGGAGGACCTGGATGAGCAGATTTACTGCATCCATTTGCAGGAGGAAGCCCTTCAGAGGAGATTAAACGGTATGTCTGTGGAAGACGTGTTGGCACGTTATAGGCAGGGGTAGAGGTTGACTGCACTATTGGGTGTGATAAAGGCTGGCCTCGCTGGAATCAATTAGCATAGAGAATTCAGCGGGGCAAAAGAAATTCACACACACTTGACATAGGTTTTTCCACACGCAGCTCCGCTCTTCTAACTTTTCTGCCAAAGGTCAAAGTAGCCACCTTAACCGTGGACGATATTTTATGGTTGGGAAGTTTTTCTGCAGAGCTTCTGTCACCACTGGTGAAGTGATTGCCTCATTTAATGTCGGGACTAGAATGGTATCCTGGTTAATAGGGAGGAAATTAAAGCTTTTGAGGAATTTGCGGCTTGCTGCTGCGGACATTAAAGACCTGCTTTTTTTTTTTTTATTGATGTCTGAAAGAGCGACCAAAGTCCTTTGGCTTTTCTTAGGAATTGTTCACAAAGGGAAAGCTTAGAGTTCAAAGATGATAAAAATGTTATTTTTTTGGCCTGCATTTCCCTCCTATGTCCAGCCCCTCTGTGTTCCATAAAATCCTTGTTTGACATGGAATTATCTCTAAAAGCAGGAAGTTAAGTTCCAAAACCTACTTTAGCATGAACTGAAGCACGCAACCAAGTGTACAGATGTGAGTAAATGAAGAGGACAAGCGTCCTTTCAAACCAGGAAGGTAAGAGAAAGATCTCTCCCTGATAGCGTGTGTGTTTTTGAACGCACCGCCTGCCTCCTCCATAGACTGCCACCAATGCGTACGGTTCTCTTCGGCGCTCATTCCACACTGCCCAGCTTTGAACTATCTGATAGAATAATTGTAATCTGTTCTTTATCATCTCCTTAACTGTTTGATCTTTTCAAGTCCCTGTGAGGGTGGGGGGGGACTGTGGTCAACACATGTCTGACAGTGGACTGAGGCCAAACTGCAGCTCATTCTGCTTGTTAAAGAGGTGGGAGTTAGAAGCGAGGGAGGATTTTCTTCAGTGGAGGATAACCCTTTTCCTTATCAGACGAGTGTTTTTTATGCACATGCAAATACTTGTTTTTCATGTTTCTATGTTGGTGAAACCGAAGGCTCGGGTGGCGTTTCTTTTGATCTGAGAGAATTGAAAAGAAATCGGTTCAGGAACAGTTCACAGGACACACTCCAGAGACGTCAGTGTGTTCTTGCTTCACCTGTGTCCACTCTCTGATAGATTATCCCCTTCGCCGGTTTGTGTTTTCTAGACGCAAACTGTTGAGCCTCATCAGTCGATGCATTCATGTTTGTTTACATGTGGGGCTCTTTGTTGTGGTCCCTCGATGTGTAATTGCCCATTTTAAAGGGACATCTCTGCGGTTTAAATTGTGTGGATCAGTACATCTCGAGGATCAGTAGTCATGTGTCTACTTTCTTTGAAGTGGAAAAACAAGAGAGTTCACATAACATGAACGTACTATGTAGCGATAAACTGTTTGTTGCAGCCCATTTACAGTGTTAAACACTTACTTTGTGGCTTTAACGTGTAATTACAGAAACACCAGTCAGAATAGCTTATTTTTTTTATACAAGCAGTTAAGAAAATGCCAGTAAATCGATAGATGAATCGTTGGAAGTAGAAACTAAGAAATTGTTCCAAATATTGTAGCTCTGTGACATGAAATGGATTAAAAGTTGTTAAAATTGGAAAGTTAGGGTGTTGACATTGTTGCAAACTAACAGTAGTTTTGTAGGGCCTCGCCTAACAAATATTGATTAATCAATTGATAATTCTGACGATTCATTGATTAATTGAATTAAACATGGGCACATTCTGCAGATTTTTCATTTAATTTTTCACCAAAATAATTTAGCACTCCACTATGGATCCAAATCTGACTGTATAATTACATTGTACCAATTTGGCTATTGTAAAACTCCACATTAATTATACAAATATTTACAAGTGTTCTGGCAGGATATTGTCGTAACTTGGTGCTAGATGAACAGAATTGATGGTCAAAAGCAATGAAGGTAATTGATTATAATTAAAGAGTGCAATTTTATATCATAAAAAGTTGGTTAACTTTTTAATTCTTGAGTTTAAATTACTTTAAAGTGATGTTTTTATGTCAGGACCTAAAGTCCTGATAGGACGTTTCAGGCATGTGTTAACTTTTGCTCAAGCCACATTTTGTTCCTAAACAGGGTTTTTTTTTTTAAATAACTATTTAACTCATTTGATGACTTCATCAAGTTGACTATTACTTGAATTGTTTTTCTTTTTTGTATGTCACTCTTTGTATGTGACTTTTTACACCTGACTCTAATGCCTACAGTAGGCTGTGAACATCAGAGGACATATATATTTGTTACAACATGACACAGGTACAGATCACAGACAAATAAATGCTACCAGTGCATAAAAAGTGCATGAAAAAATGATAGAATTATAGAAAGAGCAATGAATAAACAAATCGTAAAAAATTTAAGACTCAGGTAAATATAATTTAAGACCAAGCATTAAATCTGGGCACATCTAACACTTTTTAAAGCCTTAAATTTAGATGATTAAACTTGAGGCTTTTTATGGCTTGCAGAACTCACAGAAACTCTGCTAAAGTCAAGCACACTGCGACTCGAATGCATAAATATATTGTAAGGCAGATTTAAACATTCAGCACTATATCCACTCAGGTTTTTCTTCGGTTTGGCCACGTTTTCTTTGGATCTGTGCAGACCTCAGTCCCCTTCAGCGTCTCAACAAACTGCAAATGCTTGTGAAAACTGATGATTTAGTTTTCAGCTTTATGACAAGCCCTGGATTTATGGACGTCTGGCCAGAATTGAATTTGTAAGCATAGGTGTGGTGTAAAAAACCAAGATGCATATAAATGTGCAACTGTACCACTGGATGTCTCCAGTAGTTTATATTTAAGTCGTAGGGACAAGAAAAACATCTTTTTTTCTTCTTTTTTTTTTTATTTTTTAACCAATGCGTTATGTAGATTTTGGGGATATATAACTAGTTTATTGCAAAGTGATGTTTTTACATCCTGGTGTTCTGAAAACAAAGCAACATGGTGCTCGTCCAGATGCTATGCGGCACAATGACCTTGCTGCTGCCTCTCTTTTCTCAGCATGGTGTTTAGCATATTTGGGGATGACGTAATTTTTTGAGCGCCGGAGAAGGTTGGAGAGGATATGTTGAATTAACTCTGAGCCCTCCTGGCTGCCAGAGCACTCACTCAGCATCTCTGCCTCGCTGTAACTCAGTCTGTTACTTGACGGTGCCAGCAGAGGGAGAGGAAGGATATATGTAACTTCAGTATGGAATGATGTCATTGAAGATACTGCAGCTCAGTTCCTCATCACTTCCCCTTTTTGCTTCGACAACTGAAAAAAATCCTTTGTTTTTAAATGCAATCTACTAGTTTTTCAGCTGTCATTTGTATCTACTTTTTACATCTAAAATCCTGTTTGTATGAAAAACTGACAAAGCTGTGAAGTTGACTGAGTACATTCGAGTTCCCAGATGATCACTTTAGTTTGTGATTGAAGGGGGAAATAGCCTAACGAAACTGACGACATTTCCTGTGGTGCTACGTTTTTCTCTTTGATTTTGCTCTGAGGGTTCAAACTTTCCTCCCTTTTCAGATCCCAGGACAGTTAGTGTTATCTCTAAAGGCTTAGACGTAGACTTCCACCTTGCTCTCTTCCTATCTCACCTTTGTAACCTACTTAAACTCATCCAGACAGGGTGTGTCATAATGACAGTGGAAAGTAAGAGGTTTGATCAAAGTGATCAGTCCCTCACTCCTGTAACAAAGATGAAAGATGGTATTTTTATTGCATGGTAGTAACGGTGTAACACTGAGCTAATTGGTCTCGATCCGCCAGTCACCCCGAGGGATGCAAGTGGATACTTTTCCACTTTGGCTTCACCGGCCTTCGATGCTAGTGTGTCAAGCTGGAAGGAAAACAGAGTAAAACAGATAAATTAGCCCTAAATGAGCCGGCCTTGTGGTTTTCCTGGAGAATCCCTTGCCGGCTTACTGAGCCCGCTTAACTAGTTGTGGCATGTGCGAGATGGCTCCTGAGTAGTTTTAGTGTGAAATCACGTCGAAATTTAAAAACACTGTCATGTGCTAAGCAGGGTTACGTGCTTGGGTGAAATGTTCTTACGAAGAAAAGTTAAATGACATATTTTGGTGGCGAGACATAAAATATGTGTTCTTAAAGAAGTCTGAAAGTTGCGTTAAAAAAATATTACAAAAGCTAAATCAAGCTGTAGAAGCAGTTTGTGAAATCTAATGGTTACCATGTGATAAAATAACTTTTATCCATAAATTGTCTTCTGTGACATTTCTAGAGGGTTTAACTCTTCTGTTGTAAATTTCCTTGTGTGCTTAAGATTATTGCACTGTTGCTGTGTACTTTCAGAATTGCTTCCCCGACTGCTGGCATGTTTAATTTATCAGGAGACTGTTGAGAAGTTGTCAGTTGTGTTTTTTAGAGGTTTTCACGCTTACTGACAATCACTTATTCAGCTGCATTTGCTTAGAAACCCCTAGATGCTTCCTAATCTTTTAATTCTTAAGGAAACTGTAAGGATACATGTTGTTTTTCTTATATTGTGCTTCTGTGTGTTGGTTTTGCTAAAGAAGTAATGACACAATGTGATCTGGCTAGAGTTGTTGTTTATTCAGAGTCCTATTCATTCAATTTTAAGATGAGAGGCAGAGGATTTTTTTTTTCTACTGTCTTTCGGTAAATTAAGAATCGGAGTTGGAAGTGCAGTCCTCTTTTACCTTGACTTTTTAAGATAATTTTCTTCAAATTCTTCTAATTAACTGATGTGCCTAAGCAGGTATAATATTAATTTTAGATGACATATAAATATTTTAACTATTTAGTCAAACTAAAGATAAACAGTTTCAACTGATAATCTTGATATTTATCACAATAACAAAAACCTCTCTGCACAGTATTTTGTGAAGCCTGACCCGCTGTATGACGGTGAAGGTTTGATTTGTTTGTTCTCCCACAGGATCATCTTCGCACACCTACATCCGAGGGAGCTTTACTTTTCAACTCACCAAAGAACTGGACAATATTAGAAATCAGAAGAATAAACTGGGTACGCGTTTGCATTCTCTGATGAGACTGATGTATTTTGTTTTAAGACCTTGAATTACTAGAGTAATGTATGCCAAAGACATTAACTTTTTACATATTGCTGACAGGCAGCTGCTCCCTCTTCATCTGCCTTAATTTCTTAATTTGGACTTGGATCAGAGCTGCCTGATAATTTTCCATCCATTTTAGGATATTATAAATGAAGCCAGAGCCTTTTGGGGAACCGTGTTGCAGGGAAAGGAGAGCACAAAGGCACTTAGGATATTGGACAAGATGCAAACTTTATATTGTAGCAAGCCTTTTAGTGATGTCATTAATTTAGAAGGATGGTGCATATAAAATGCACTTGGCAAACTTCTCGGGCAGGCAGACTGAATACACTTTGAGAATACAGAGGACTGACTGTTGGTTGGGAATAGACAAAGACAATCAATATGTCAGAGATATAAGGACGGTCACATACACAGTGTAGGAGAACAGTGGATGTTACAGCGACAGAGTGCATGAGGTTTACAAGCTGTCAGTCGCAACTACAAACATGACTGATCAGCTGCTGAAATACGGCGTAGGTATAAAATTGAAATGTTTCATCTGGCTTGGAAGAAAGTCACGTCGGTTTGCCCGCCGCACTCTTAGATGTTGAAACCAAAATATAAATCACAAAATTAATTTTGCTGCGTTTCATTTTATCTCGAGATTTATTACTGTTTCCGCTAATTAAGGCAATGATGAGTGTGGCTGATTAAAGAGGAAGAGCATCGTTTTTTGATGGTTATGAGATTTGTATTACCTGGAGGTGCTGTGGTTTGTTCACAGGTGAGATGCGTGTGGTGCGCATAACCTGCAATATGATTCACTAAAATAAACAATATGAACCTTCTGAGTACAGTTAGATGTTGCGTGGTTTCAGATGAACATGTTAAATTGGTGAAGTTACGCTCTTCACTGCTTAGATTTGGGCACAAAAAATGATTGCAGAATTTCTTCCATGCATGATTTATGAAATATGCATATACCACAGAATATCACCATGTATATGGTTGATAAATGTAGTGGCTGAGAACAGGGGTTGTTTAAAATAACTTCCCACTCCTGTTCAGTAACTGTTTTGATGACCTCGTCTACAGCTTGTATGACATGAATAAATGAAAGGGGGGGACAAAAACAAACAAAAAAAAAGATATATTGGTCGTCTTATAGGGGCAGGATTATGTACTTTTCAGACACAAATGTCCAGCGTCGTCATTTGTAAATCGGCACAGACCGAAACAAAGCCACAAAGTTTCTTAATCATGTACTAAAGAGTTCCTACAGTTGTTTCAGTGCAGCTGATATAAGACTTCTCTACTTTAATAAGCCAGTGCATGACTCCACAGTGTGGCCTCAGTCCAAATTCAAGCTTCCTCAATCTCCCACTGAAATATCTTATTGTCCAAAAAAAAAAAAAAAAATCTGTTCTGGACGCCAAATTTTTCCTCCTCTACTGTGGCTCTAGGGTTATGTTATAACATTCGCTTGCATTATTGATTTTATAGTGTAGCATCTGATGTGCTATGCTAAACTACATTCAGTTTGTCTTATCACACAATTAACCTTAAATCAGTTCTGATTAAGGATTTCAGAGCAAGCAAACATTCTCATAAATTTAAAGAAGCAAAAGAGATTCAGTATCTTTCTTAGACTAAGGATTTAATTACCATCAATCAGATTTATTTCCATTAATGAGTAAACCTGTAGCATCCAATAAGAGGTGGTTTGATGTGTGTGAAAGGTCAGATTTGAGGTGACGCGTTCACTCTTTATAAATGCAAATCTGTTTGATCCTCCTGTGTGCAATTACATGATTATCAGCCACAGATTTGTAATTCGAAAAGATCACTGTGCAGCTGATCAGCCATTAATAACGTTGTCCCAGATTCATACACTAACTTTGCAGAACATTTGACATGTTTCTGTGGTCCTTCTCTCTAAATTGCAAAGTTCTCCAATGAATTTTCATCAAATATAATTTCCAGTATCACTTAGTTGAAATCAAATGGGAAATAAAGATGTTTCATTAGTATGGATGACAGAGCTTGATTTCTTCTGGTCCACACCGATATAAACTAACGTGTGTCACCTGCATACATAAAAAAAAATCTGATTAAAAAAAAAATATATATATATATATGTATTGCAGATATATAATCATAATTAAAAATAAACAAATCTCAGTCAAGTCCAGAGTAGTGCATCTCAAAATGAATGTGAAAAAGACTATACTTATTTTTGCATCTTACACGTTTGGTAAACGAGGCCCAGCGTCTTTAAGAGTAACTTTGCACTTTGCTGTTTGTTAGAGAGAAGAAAGAAAGCATCAGGATGGGAGAAGAACTTGTTGTATCCCATGGTGATGCTGATCCTGCTCGCAGGAACGGTAAGTGCTGAGGCTGACCTGTCATTAAGCTCTGTTTGCTCTCGGCGTCTGCAGCCTGGCTGGTGGCCACTGGGACTAACACAGTCACCTCCAAACTCAACTTTTCCCACAGAGTCTGGGTGGGGAAACTACTTTTATCTAATAGTTGTTTTAAACAGTGCTGATTAGCCACTTGCAATAACTGGGATTTTGTATAAATTACAGTGTGAAAGATACTGTTTATGCCATCTAATACCACTGGAAAAGGAGAAGGGTGAAGCACGGCACGTGCGTCACAGTCCTGCCTACTTCTCATTATTTAGCTTTTTTTTTTTTTTAAAGCTTTATGTTGGAGTGGTTTACAATGACAAAATAGTTATTATACCTCACCATTCCTGCAAATCAGCAAGTTAAGTATATCACAATGGCAAATTCTGAAAGAAATGGAACAATTATCTTACATTTACGCTGTATGTAAACAAATCTATATCTTCCTTTGTGTTTGCAGACAATCTCTGTTATTATGGTGGCGCTGAACATCCTCTACCTTCTAGTGGATGAGACGGCCATGCCCAAGGGATCCACGGTAAGCCCTCTAACTGCAGTACATTTTCAGCAATTTCTCTCTCTCTCTCACACACACACGCACACACACACACACACACACACACACACCCAGAATGTAAACTGCAGAGGAGCACGCCGGTCGGACCTGCCATGCCCTCAGCAGAGACATAAATCAAATTCCGGATATGCTCAGGTGCACCTCGGAAGAAAGAGCTCAACAAGATGGTAATCTGGCCCGAACCATGTGTTGCCGGTTTTGTTTTGGAAGTTCATTCAGAGTCATTTCACAGCAGCCTGCAGACTCAATGAGCTTGTTACGTGTCTCATGTCCACGGTGACTGAATAAAGCTGCTTTTCCTCCTTGCCGCAAAGACAAACAGGGCCAAGTGGAGGACTCTCAGTGTGAGGCTGAGAGAGTGGAATGACTCTTGGAGATTTTCATCTTCACCTAACAAGAAAGCCGTTTAAAGGTTTCTGTATCTCACCTCATCGGCACTCAGAGGTGCATGCACGCGTGCATTTACACGCATGTGCGTGCGTTTGCGGTTGTATTCTTGTCTGGAAAAGTGGGAAACATTATGTATCCTATTTCTCCCACATAATGTTTTTGCGTCTGGCGGGCAACTGACAGGGCTGCCCTCCACATTCCAATTATTTTATTGAGATGATGTTTGCTTTGACTTGACACATCTGCGAAAATCCCCCCCCAAAATTACGCGCGTCATGTAGCTCGAACCTGTCCTCCCTGATAGTTTGGCCCAATTAAAACGAGTTATGAGTCTGTTCAACTGGATGAATGCCACACCTCTGATCTAATCTCACGGGGCCAGAAGAAGGGGGTGTCACGTCCTCTTAAACAATCAATACGGATATGAAATCCATCTGTTTACCTATGTAACCTACACATTAATTCACTCTCCCCCTCTGGCACAAAAATTCCCTCTGCCCAAAGTTTGATTGGATGATGGAAAGAAAGTTGAAAAACATCTGGTTTGAGATCCGGACGCGCCACGACCCGAGCAAAGCCTCAGACTGTGGGAAAGTCAAATGAACCGCTGATATGCTAATTGTTATACGGAGCGCACACAATGAAAGTGCCATGTCAACGTTTGTCTTCCTTTCTAACTGAGCGTCCTGCTGCAGTCCTCGGCATACTGAGCAGTGTCCCACTCGGCTTTACAGAACAGGAGAGTAAAAAGAGAGAGAACATGTAAAGCTGTTGCTACTTCCATTAAAGAGAGCAGCATTTAATGACTTTATGAACAAACTCTGAGAGGGACTAGTAAAGTTGTTACTGCAGGTCCTTTCTGTTGCTAGCTGTCGCAAAAATGTTGTATTCTAGTAAGATGGACACTTACCCTTCAGGTTTGTGGCAATTTCCGTACAAGTAGTATTAAAAATCTGTATATTTTTAAATGGATGTGGTAAATAAAATAAAAAAATAACAAGCTGTTCAATTCATTTCAAATGCTGTAATTATTGTGACACAATCTAAAATCCAAACAACCTGCCCACTTTGCTATAAAACCTGGCTTTTTGCAGCATGCTTTCTGGATATTAGTGTATAAACTCATTAATAAATACACGTGCAGCTCCCAAGCATCTTGTGGTGGGTTACAGCCTGCACACAGCATGTGGATTACAGCACAGGCCATAAAGCTGCTGTTTATTATGGGCCTACTGTGTGTGTTGTGTTGTTTTTACCCTCAGAGGCAGGATTCAGACTGAGTTGTATCAGTTGAGTCGGGTGAAACTGGGAATGACATCACAGTACAATAGCAATACAAACTACTAAAAGTATACACTCCCTCGGTTACTGATCTGACATTTGACTGTGTAATAATGGTTATATTTTTAATGTATGGTGTGATTATTGTGATCCTAATTGAGAAATCCCAGGTGTGAATTTGGGTAATTATACCTGTCCAGTTGTGATTGTGTCAACATGTCTGCCATTTTAAAGCAGCTCTTGCAGCATTATTGTTTGAGACATGTTTAGAAACTAGTCTGAGATACGCCAACTAAACAAATGATTCATTTCACCTTTTAATGATTTTATTGTTGTGGGCATACCTTCTTCTTTAAATTATTTTGTAAGAGTTAGTCAAGATGTACAGCACTCCTCCTACAAACAGGCTTAGTTGTAGTAAGACCTGACAATTCTTATCTAAAGCTAGCTTCTGTGAGTTTTTTATATTCGTGCATATTGAGGGCACACATAACCAAATGCATGCTCGCCATTCCTGCTATAATAAATGACATCAGCTCTACTAAATTATCCGTGTAATAGAGTAAGAACTCTGCAGCATGGCTTTGCAGTAAGCTCCCAAAGATGACAGTTGCATTAAGAGGCATGAAACAACGTGCCAGACTGTTTTTTTTTTTTTTTTTTTTTCTTTCTTTCTTTCTTTCTTTCTTTCTTTCTTTCTTTCTTTCTTCAGTAGCATTTTTCAGTGAAATCCCATAAAAACCAGAATAAATTGATATGAAATGTTTAATGTTTTTCTGGATCAGCAAAGACGACTACATGTTTGTTTTTTTTTCTTTTTAATGTAGGTGCTTTAATTTCAGATTTGCAAAGCTTGACTCTGAGTTTTAAACAGTTTAGTTCAATAAAGTAATTAAGTTGCTGCATATAATTCACTTTGAAAGGTCAGTTCTTGTGCCAAGACTTGACAAAAGCAAATATTAATCATATAACAAAACAGCTGCTTGGAATGTTCAGAATATGTAGATGTTTGTCTTGCTCTGATTTCCAAAGATCTTTGAGGTGGAGGGAAGGTCGGGGGTTGAGAGGGAGGGACGTGTAGTCTATTTGCTTAAGTATTTGTTTTGTTGTTTTTATGTTTTTGGCATGCTTTCAGCCTGTCTACGCTTCTTACCATAAGCAATAAGGTGTTTTTTGTTTGAACACCTGTTCATATATTCTAGGAGCCTCTTTCATCTTCTTCTATTCATTATTTAGCGGGCTTTTATTCTGATTCTCTAGGAAAACTCGTTGAGCAACACGTACCAACTTTGCAAGATTTCTGTAATTCAGTATTTTCCTCCCAATAAACTAGAGTTATCGTAAACCTTTTGTTTCATTTTGGATGCGTTTAAAGGGGTGCTCTATGCGACGAGAGCTAACTGTGCATTTTTTCTTTGTCTCTCTGTCGTCCAGGAGCGAGGCATTGGGAACACGTCTTTGTCCACATTTGGCGTGATTCAGGCGGTGGTGGAGATCATCCTCATGTTGTATCCTTCAAGTGACCTCCCCTTTGTTTGTCATATGCTCCATGACCAAGAGCAACAGCTGCCTTGTTTACTTAGGGCATAGCTCAGCCAAACGCCTTCCGGGAACATGTTGTGTTGTTTCATCACCTTTTATGATAGTTGAAAAGGAGCAATCCAGTCACACATATAAAAGACTCAATAAAGCTTCTTTGCAGCAAAGCGTTTTCAGTTCCTTGATTGATTTGCTGAACAGCTACTTGATGGTGTCTTCCGTCGTCGGATTCTACAGCCTGCGTGTCTTTGAGGGACTCACTCCCAGGAAGGATGACACAACCATGACAACGGTAAAGATGGGCTCAAGTGGAGGGCAAAGGTGTTGAAATTACTCCAGAGGTACTGATGATGTGTTTGGGGACTCCTGGAGTTTCATCTGTTCCTTTTTTTTTTTTGTCCTCTACCTCCTTTTCCCCTGAATTCCTACCCTTCAAAGCTTCACAACAGCTTTCGTCGATCTGTCCAATATTTGTTTGTGGGTTGCGTAAACACTGACAAAGTGCAAGCTCCTTTCTTATACATCAGAGGGGAGGCTGGGGTTTGTAGGGGGTTGAGGATGTGTGCTCTGTTCAGCCTATAGGGGCACCTTTTCACTTGGTAATGAGTTTGGGAGTGGTGCAGCTTGTTAACTAGCCATGACGCTTCAGTGAAAGGGCTTGAAAGGACAATAGAGGGAACCTGGTAATGAGCAACTTCAGAGGTACTAATTGTCTAATATGTGGAACCAATTTAACATCAAGTGGTGTGTATGTGTGTGGGCATATCAGCACTGGAACTATCAGGTGCTTTCCTTCCTCCACATATAAAGTGTACATTATGTGCTTGAGCGACCTGGAAACTAAAATGGGACCATTTTATCATATTTTTAGATTATCGGCTGCTGTGTGTCCATCTTGGTCCTGAGCTCAGCTCTACCAGTGATGTCCAGAACTCTTGGTAAGTTTATTGCCTGCTTGAATTAGAATCATTTTTGTAAATCAGCAGTTTCCTTGACTTTTCAACCAGAAATGAGACAAAACAGCCTAACGGGATTGACTACACATATTTAAACTTGTTTGGTTTATCTGTCTTTGGCATGATTTAACCTCAATAAATGAACCACATGCATGAGCGTTCCATCTTTTCCTGTGAAGAAGTTAAATAAATAATTTTACAGCTGCTGATGTGTAGATTTGAGTTTTAAAGGTAAATTTAAGTTTTGAGATGATTCCTAATGATATAACTTCAAACAATAAAATGCGGCATAACATTATTGTCATACTCCAATCACAAACTGAAATTTATTTTGTTGGGATATAATGTGTTGAAGCAGGGATGTCCAAAGTGTGGCCGGTGGGCCATTTGTGGCCCCTGGACTGCTTCTGTGCAACCACCAACTTGAATTTGAGTGGTAGAAATTTGATCCACCAGCATAAGAAAACAAAAGAGAAAAAGGTTCACATCCAAAATATCCATTTATTGGAGATGTTTTGATGTACAATAATTTGCACACCCGTTTCCTACAAATCTATACCTACTTTATCCTTTTAATTAGTGCACACTAAGTTTATTTTTGAGCATTATTGGGCATTATTACAGATTCTCAGTTGAATTTAGTTCTGGACATCAACTGGACCGGTCTAAAACAATAATATACTTTGAACTAAATCATTCCATCATGCCTCTGCCTGTTGGTTTTGTCTCATTGTCCCCCTGCAAGATAGACCTCTAACTTCATCCTCTCACAAGTTTTCTAATAGGACTGCTCTTTGTTTTAACTCTGTCCATCTTACTATCAATTTAGTAGCTTTTCTGCACCTACGAAAGCAAAGCATCCCCATAGCATGATGCTGCCACTATTTTTTCCTTCCTCTCCCCATTAAAATACATTAAGGTTTGAGGCAAAGCAAAATATGAAAAGGTTCAAGTGTTATGACTGCTCTTTCAAGACCCTGTTAATATGGCTCAAAAACAAACACTTGCAGATGAACCATCAACATGAGGTCATTTAGGCTGAATTTACTGAAACTTTCTATAGCGACAGTAGAACAGAGTGCTGTTAGAACGGCTAGAAATGCCAGGAGTGGCACCATCATAATGGCAGTAATAAACATGCAGAGCCCAGCTGTTTAAATAGCCCTATTCTGTGTGTGTGTGTGTGTTGTGTGGCCGGCTGCAGAATGGGATGGAGCAAGCATACAGTGAGTCACTGGGAGCTTTACAAAATATCAACAGGTTCTGCTTTGTGACGCTGAATAAATGAAAGGAATAGATGCATGAGACTGAGCTGAAAAGGAAAAAAGGCCTCCCACTGAAAAAAAAAAAAAATAACTCATTGAGAGTTGAGTGTGACAAAGTGAGATGTTAGGAGAGAAGGAAAAAAAAAGTTTTGTGTGTTTATGAGGTGTTTTTTGTGTACTTTCCAGTGGGGGGAAACAAGTGTATCACAGTACAAAGCCTTGCAGAATATATGTCATCTTTTTAGTGGAGTGACAGATGAGTTACATCAGATGCATATTATAACCAGTTCCCTGGATGCAGAGTGGTTGGGTTATGAACCTATTGAACTTTAATAAGGTTGACTCAGACTTGCTGTGTCTTATTGTCTGTAGTCAGGGTTGCTATGGAGATTTGAGAAGTCCTTAAACAAGGTGGATCAATATACAAATTTTCTAATATGGCTTCAGATAACACGGTAATCTACCACCCTGAATCTAGAGTTTAAATCTTATACCAAAGTTACCAATAAATGTTTCAAAATCTCTCCAGTTATCTGCCAAATTGTTCCTACAGTTTAAACCCCTTTCAATGAAAAGCCATAAAAAGTGCTTGAGTGAGTTTTTTCTGAGTTTTTTATCGCTTCATGAGGTTGTTTTATAAGCCAAACTGCTTTAAAGATAGACGATGAAGGTTGTAGTAGATAAAGTAACATGAATGTTTAAATCTTTTTTTTTTTAAATAAATGTGCAATAAGTAAGGTTTTGGTGTTGCAGGTTCACAGGATAAAATCCAACAGGCTGTGTGTTTTGCTATTTTGCTGCATGGGGCTTGCAGTTTTTGTGGAAGAACGTCCACATGTGTTTACCAGAACTGCTAGTTACGGAGCATTTGAATGTTACTGGCTCATTTCTGAGGAAACAAACAAATGAAGGAAGCAAAAAGTGGATAAAAAATTAAAGATGAACCTAAACATGATTTAAGACTTAGTATGGAAAATGTGGTGTGTTAAGACATAAAATTTAATGATTTTTGTTGTTGTTCAAATGTTGTTTTTCTTCCCAAGGCTAATTACGTTATGCATTGAATTTTAATTTTTTGTTTAAAAACTGCGACAGTGCTTCTTTTATTTAAAACTGACCATAGAATAAAAATTTCTTACTAGCCTGTTGTTACGACTGGCTCAAGGTCATAACAAAAACGGGAGACCATGCAGGGGTTAAAGTGTAGAAAAATGAATATTTATTAACAAAAACAACAATGGATTGTGGATATCAGTATCAGTGGTGTAATGCAAATGCTTGGATGTGTTGTATGAGTGCATACGGAAGTGTTGAAGTACCAAAACAAAGACAAACTCAAAAGTGCAAAAAGAAGGGGAGCTGAGGCCTGGCAACAAAACACCACAAGCGTCAAGCGGCAGAGTGGACGCTGAAGGCCACACAGAAGACGGAGACAGCCAGGTTCAAGTACTCTATGCTCCAAATTAGCAAATCAGCAGCACCCGTAAAAGGGAGGAGCACAAAGACAGACAACAAGACACCTGCAGCCCAGCCTACAAGGCCCAGGGCCGTAACACCTGTGCTTTGGTGAGGACCAGAGCTAACTCTTGAGATCCTTCCTAAGATGAAGAAATGCTTAAGAAAAAGAAAATGGGGATATTTTTTGGCAGAGGTTTCATATTTGTTAACATGTACAAGCAGCTGATTAGTCCTAAAGTGTTTCAGTAAAGACCGATCCCGATCAAACAGATGAATGCCTTTTGGATGTGTAACCAGCAGCATGCAGATGGATGTCTGCAACTCTCCAGTACAGATATGCTTTGGTCATTTTAAAAATCAATTTTTTAAAACTCTTAATTAGATTTTCTCAAATTACCAAACCAGGATCAGAACCTTTGGTATTAGAAACAAATTTGGCCAGACCACAGTGGCTAGCTGCATCGACTGAGGTCTCCGTCATTTTTCTCCCTGCCTCTTCATGGGCAATTTTGTTAAAGGTCTGCGATTCCTGCCAAACTGCTTACTGCGGCTGCAAATACATCTCTGCAGACACTGAATCGATAGCTCAATCTAATTGACGACAGAGATTGTGAAGATGTTACAGGAGAAGTAGTGCCCAGAGACTGCGGCTTCTTTGGTCTGACACGTCAGAATATGATTCCTGCATACAAATTATAGACGAGATCAGATATGAAAGTGTTGTAAAACGCAGATTTGAACTGGTGGTTTGCTTGATCAATTTATGATATTAAATACAACTATATTTTATCATCCAATTGACAGCATAAGTATCTTTTAAAATACGTTGTAAATCCTAACTGACAAGATTTCGTTGTTCAACTACACACAAACGAGAGTCGGCAACATAAAGATAAACAGGCTGGGAGGAAAAGCAACAATGATGGCTGCAGTAGAAATTTGACATGATCAACTCAACCAGAAGATTTAACATTCATGTTGGATCTAAACGGGACCTGCAAGACTAACTGTACATTTATTTATTACTAGAGGACAGTTTAAGCTGCAAACCACCTTTAATTAATTGCGGAGTAATTTCTACCTCCCGAAGCGCCAAGATGTAAAAGCCTTTAACTCATCTATTTTTGACCGTTGCCAAACATGCTGCCATGTGTATATCCAGGCTTTACATGGCAGCATAAAAACAATACAATTAAAAAAATAGGTTTACCACTAGGTAACTGTATTTACACAAAGTTTTTTTTGTGTAAAAATGTTTGGTCATTTTTTTTTTTTTAAATGACCAAACAGTTGAAACAATCATCACAACTGCTGCTAAAATAAGTTTCAAATTTATTTGATTCTACTGCATGGACTTAAATAATTACAAAATTTTATAGTAGTTTTCAAGTGCATATATTATCCTGTTTTACAGTTTACAGTTAAGCTGCTTGCACATATAAAACAGTGGGCACTTTGCACCCATAAACCAAGGCTGCGTTCACACTGCAGCCTGAAGTGACACAATTCCGATATTTTTCTCAGATCGGATTTATTTGCCGTGGCCATTCACACTGCCAAACATGCGACCTGCATGCGTTCTGCAGTGTGAACAGGCAAACGACCTGAAAGTGTCCCACATGCGCAGTAGAGGGCGCAATGGCGTCAGGGTTCTCATTGTTCTGCCAACTTCCATAAAAAGAAGAAGTGCTCATTGTTTGCTGAAGTAAACATGGTTGCTAACGGTGGAACATAGCTTACATATTTGAAGTTGTTGTCCAACCGGAGCTGCATATTGACAACTTAATCCTCATATAGTCCGTCATGGTTGTTA